>NC_046325.1:45308792-45543792 GCF_009819535.1 Lacerta agilis
AGCTTTAACTATACGGACCTTTGTCGGCAAGGTGATGTCTTTGCTTTTTAAGATGCTGTCTTAAAAATAATGGCATTTTCTCCTATTATCCGCTGCATCTCCTTGGCCTATCCCTCCCTTCCCTTAATCTATTGTCTCTTTCCATCCCACAAATTTAAATTAAGTGCATAGACTTCTTAGAAGAGGGGACTGTGTTTGAGTTCTGCTATTTTGTAAAAGCCTTATGAAAGCCACCAGCCTGAGCGTCAGAGGCAGCAATCTGCTTAATTTCATACAGCCCCCATGCATTTTTCAGGGACTCTTCTCCCCAAAGGTGGTGGACAGACATATTTGCTTCTATTGAACTTGGTGACTGGCACCAACTATGCAAATAAAGAAAGCTGAAAATCTTTTAATTTCCATTTATCAGTGGACCCTCCAAACCTGTGTAAGCAGAGTGTTGCTTCTGGAGAGAGCAACACCTGCCATTATCTTCCTTGATATTACAATATTTTATGTATACTGATGTTTTTATTTATGATAGATAAACAGATAGGTAGATACACACACACACACACACACTGGTGGGGTTTTTGCGTTTAAATGTTGTAAGCTGCCTTGTTATGTTTTATGAAATGAGAATGATAAATTGTCAAATAAATAAATCATTGTTCTTTCATAGGAAAAAGTTTCCTCACTCCTGGAGAAAAAAAATATAGTGTTATTCCTTTAAGAATGAAATTGATGAAACCAGAAGAAGCTGCGATTTGCTCTAGCAAATTTTAACACTTTAGTCAGTTGTACAGGAAGATAAAATCATGTGTTGTGCTCATATTTTAAAAGGAGTATGTAGAATTGAAAGAGCATGCCCTGAACAGGTGATCATAGAAAAGACCACAATTCTTGAGAGTGATGAGAATTACACAGTTTCATTCCTTTCTGTCGCCAACACTTTCTTGTGTGTCTGGTCCCTGGAGCCACTCTGGCTATTGTGGCTATTATTTATTAGCAGGGGAAAAAATGCATTAAAATGCTATTTTCACACCTCTGTTTGTTTCCTTACCAATGACACGTCATGTAACCCCCTGGGAAACAGAGCCACAAAAGTCCTGTTTTCTGAAGTAAAATAATTTTGTGAGTGTAGATTTAAAATCCTAGTTCGTTCATATAAACAAACTATTTCAGAGCTTGCATTTCACTTTCCATAAAGATAAAGGGACCCCTGACCATTAGGTCCAGTCATGTCCGACTCTGGGGTTGCGGCGCTCATCTCACGTTACTGGCCGAGGGAGCTGGCATACAGCTTCCGGGTCGTGTGACCAGCATGACTAAGCCGCTTCTGGTGAACCAGAGCAGCGCACAGAAACGCCGTTTACCTTCCCGCTGGAGCGGTACCTATTTATCTACTTGCACTTTGATGTACTTTTGAACTGCTAGGTGGGCAAGAGCTGGGACTGAGCAACGGGAGCTCACCCCGTTGCAGAGATTTGAACCGCCGACCTTCTGATCAGCCAGCCCTAAGCTCTGTGGTTTAACCCACAACACCACCCACTTTCATAGAATGAATTAAACAAGGAAAGGGAAAGGAAGGTTTCTCTGCTGCTGCTGCTACTTCCTATTTTCATGATCATTTATGCAAGTATCTAAAAAGTCCAGTTTGTCAAATTTGTCTTTAGTTTTCCTTAATGTGGTGTGGGGTCTCTTCCATCCCCTGAGGTTCATAATGCTCCAATAATTGTTTCTTGTCAACATTTAGAAAATATTTAGATGGCTGTGCTGTTGGAAGAATGTCTATCCAATGTCTTGGTAGCCCCCAGGAGGTCTTCAGAAATATATTTCTCAATTAGGGATGGATGAATCTGTCAATTTCAATTTGTCTCAGTTCCTCATTTTTCGAGTCTAGTTCAGCACATCACATTTCTGCATCAGTCTGCATCTCTTTTTAAAAAACAAAACAAAAAACGTTAACATTTTCGCAAGCAAATTTCCATAACATAATGCATTTTGTATGCTATTTCCCCTACTATATGCATTTTAATACATTAATATACATTTTTTGTTATACTTTTGTGAGTGGAATGCTGTATCATAAACTCTGTAGAAGTTTGACTTTTGAAGGATAGTGGTGTTTCGTTTCGTTGTTTGTTGTTGTTGCAAATTGCAACTTAGATTGGTTCACATCAACATTTCTCATTCATCCCTAGCCTCAACCGAGAGTGCGAAGCGGGGGCTGAAAGGGGCAGGTGGGCACTGAAAGGAAGATCCAGGGGCTGGAAAGCAAGAACTTCCTAGGCAAAACAAACCATCCCCAGAGCACAGGCACAGCCTTCACCAGATGACCCAAATGTGCCTGGGTGAAAGTTATAGCCCTATATGGTGTAGTGCTTAAGAGCGGTAGACTCGTAATCTGGTGAACTGGGTTCGCGTCTCCGGTCCTCCACATGCAGCTGCTGGGTGACCTTGGGCTAGTCACACTTCTCTGAAGTCTCTCAGCCCCACTCACCTCACAGAGTGTTTGTTGTGGGGGAGGAAGGGAAAGGAGAATGTTAGCCGCTTTGAGACTCCTTCGGGTAGTGAGAAAGCGGGATATCAAATCCAAACCCTTCTTCTTCTTCTATTTATGGCATACAGGTACAGTAGAAGCAGCACAACTTTATTCTTCCAGCTTCCTTGTAGAACTTACCTAGATGTACTTGAATCAGTTGGAACAACCATGAAGGCAGCATGGATGATACCTGCATGGAGAAAGTTGAGTTAGATGCAGCTGAAAAGAAAATACATTGTTGTTGTTGTTGTTGTTGTTGTTAGTTGTATACTGCCCAATACCCATAGATCTCAGGATGGTTTACAACATGAAATTGCAATATATATATAAAACAAAATACAGTACATAGTAAAAGCAAAAAATAAAGACAACCCAATACCACCCCCTTACACAACACGTGTTAAAAGGGCATTAGATGTCAATCAGTCAATCAAACAAAGAATGTTTTGTTTTGTTTTGGGTTTTTTTGTTTTTGCAAAGCAGCAAATTTATCTCAAAGCAACATAGTTATTTTTAAAGAGGTTTTGGCTTGGCTTTACATTTCACAACATGATTTTTATTTTATTTTTTGATAATTCAGCTATTTCCAGAATACTTTTGAGCAAACATCAAATCTGAACGTAATTTTTTTAAAATGTATTTTTATTAAAGATTTTCTTGATTTACAAAAGTATGTGCAATGCCTTTCTCTCGTATTTTCCCCCCATGTAACTTTTTTACAAATCAGTTTCATTTGTTGAGACATTAAGAAGAAAAGGGGGAAAGAGGTGGAGAAGGGGAAAGATGGGTGGGGTCGGGTGACGACTATTCTGGACAACAACCATACGAGAAATATGTAAGATAACCAAGCAAGTGCTAGAAATCACCATAGAATTGGCCTTACTAAACATCTCCCAAGACAATAATGCCCACTTACACCACAAAGAACTCATAACCCACCTACGCTCAGCAGCCAGAAACATCATAACCAGACACTGAAGAGACCTGTCAGGAGTAAGCATGGACCAATGGTACCAAGTAGTATGGGAAACAGCCCTACTAGAAAAACTAACCAGTAACCTGAGACTGACACGGGGACAAACAGAAGAAGACGCCTTCATGGTTCCCCTTCATCACATACACAGCCCAACAAGACAATGACAAAAATCTCCCAGCCAGTGTGGTGTAGTGGTTAAGAGCAGTAGACTCATAATATGGGGAACCGGGTTTGTGTCTCCGCTCCTCCACATGCAGCTGCTGGGTGACCTTGGGCTAGTCAACTTCTTTGAAGTCTCTCAGCCCCACTCACCTCACAGAGTGTTTGTTGTGGGGGAGGAAGGGAAAGGAGAATGTTAGCCGCTTTGAGACTCCTTCGGGTAGTGATCAAGCGGGATATCAAATCCAAACTCTTCTTCTTCTTCTTCTTCTTCTTCTTCTTCTTCTTCTTCTTCTTCTTCTTCTTCTTCTTCCAACAGCATACAAATCAATATGGCTAACCAGATGCAAAACACCCACCCCACTCACACATGGAAACAAAGACCACCACAGCCAACCACAAAAGAGAAGAGTGTTTTCACCACACATTATGCAATTGAATTTCCCGCATTTGGAGAAATCGCAGGGGCCAGCACACCCACAGTGCAAGGGATGAGCCTCGCAATGGGAAAACCACCTTCTTAATCAAGGAGTCTCCCCTGCCAGGTAAGTAGCCCCTATATTGCTGTACTCAGATTCTTGAGGATCAGGCTGGGATGGAAGTGTGCAGTAACGCTGTCCAATTGATCAAACCATTGTTTCAGCATGCAAAGAAGGCAGGAAGTTGCCAACCTTTATTTTTAGAGGACTTCCTATTACCTTCCAGCCTTGCAGAAATAAAGCTTCACCCAGTTCCACCTTGCCTTGAATGTTTGCTTCAAACCCTCGGAGGTTCTGAAAGATCTCGGAATTATCTTTTCAGAAAGCCAGCCTCTAATTATGTAGTCAGAATTATGCTATATTTCAACTGTTTGTCAGGTGGCTGCCTGGCTGCCTTTTCAGCTGGCTTTGATTTTATTATCATCTTTTAATCCTTTACAGCCATACACTTTGCCGCACAGACAGTGCATCTCTTTAAAACGTCACATGCTTAGCAATTATGATTCGATGTTTTGCATTCTCTTGAGATTGGAAAAAAAGTAGTTCTCTTTCTCTTTCTTTCTTTAAGCAGTCGAAAATTACATATCCTCTTGATGACTGATGGATGGCTGAGGGTTGCCTGATAAAACAGCATTCCAGATATGACAATAAAGCAAGTTCCACCAACATTTCAGGACATTCAGAGCTACTTTACAACCCATTTTGCACTGTATTCTTTTTTTTTTTAAAGAAGGAAACATAAAAAGAAAGAAAATACATATTATAGCTCCAGAACAGGAGCCCTACATATTTTCTGTTTATTGGTTACATTTGCTCTTTCCTTTCCCTTTTTTAGGGACATGGGTGGCACTGTGGGTTAAACCATTGAGCCTCTTGGGCTTGCCGAAAAGTATCTAGAAGTCTTGGTAGACCATAAACTTGACATGAGTCAACAGTGTGATGCAGCAGCTAAAAAAGCCAATGCAATTCTGGGCTGCATCAATAGGAGTATAGCATCTAGATCAAGGGAAGTAATAGTACCACTATATTCTGTTCTGGTCAGACCTCACCTGGAATACTGTGTCCAGTTCTGGGCACCACAGTTCAAGAAGGATACTGACAAGCTGGAACGTGTCCAGAGGAGGGCAACCAAAATGGTCAAAGGCCTGGAAACGATGCCTTATGAGGAACGGCTTAGGGAGCTGGGTATGTTTAGCCTGAAGAAGAGAAGGTTAAGGGGTGATCTGATAGCCATGTTCAAATATATCAAAGGATGTCATATAGAGGAGGGTGAAAGGTTGTTTTCTGCTGCTCCAGAGAAGTGGACACGGGGCAATGGATACAAACTACAAGAAAGAAGATTCCACCTAAACATTAGGAAGAACTTCCTGACAGTAAGAGCTGTTGGACAGTGGAATTTGCTGCCAAGGAGTGTGGTGGAGTCTCCTTCTTGGAGGTCTTTAAGCAGAGGCTTGACAGCCATCTGTCAGGAATGCTTTGATGGTGTTTCCTGCTTGGCAGGGGGTTGGACTGGATGGCCCTTGTGGTCTCTTCCAACTCTATGATTCTATGATTCTATGATTCTAGAAGGTCGGTGGTTCGAATCCTCGTGACAGCATAAGCTCCCGTTGCTCGGTCCCAGCTCCTGCCCACCTAGCAGTTCGAAAGCACTGTGCAAGCAGATAAACAGGTACTGCTCTGGCAGGAAGGTAAACAGCGTTTCTGTGTGCTGCTCTGGTTTCACCAGAAGCATCTTAGTCATGCTGGCCACATGACCCAGAAGCTGTCTGTGGACAAATGCCAGCTCCCTCGGCCAATAAAGCGAGATGAGTGCCACAACCCCAGAGTCGTTCGCGACTGGACCTAATGGTCAGGGGTCCCTTTACCTTTACCTTTCCTTTTTCTTAGAGTCAGAATGCAGAAACACCATTTTGGGGAGGTCAGGGAGCAACCATAGTGCTTCCGATCAGCTTTACACACCGACAAAAGTCTAGTTCTCATTTAGATGCTGAATCATCATCTGGGCTGTTGCATGTCAGACAGGGGGTGAAGACTCCAATGTCTGAATGTTCATGCTCCTCATTATATCCCTACATATTAGGGCGGTTCATAAAAAACCTTTTTTTAAAAAAATGCCTGCTCCAAAGGTCTTATCTTACTACACTAGGGATTATACAGGTGAAACTCGAAAAATTAGAATATCGTGGAAACGTTCATTTCTTTCAGTAATTCAACTTAAAAGGTGAAACTGGAGTTTAATATATGAGATAGACTCATGACATGCAAAGCGAGATATGTCAAGCCTTTATTTGTTATTATTGTGATTATTATGGCATACAGCTGATGAGAACCCCAAATTAACAATTTCAACTTTGGGGTTCTCATCAGCTGTACGCCATAATCATCACAATTATAACAAGCAAAGGCTTGACATATCTCACTTTGCATGTCATGAGTCTATCTCATATATTAAACTCCAGTAGCTAATGAAAACAATTGCTTACATAAATGGACTTTTCCACGATATTCTAATTTTTCGAGTTTCGCCTGTATAGCTATATCTGAAATTCCATGCATATCTGTTAATCAGTTATTCCATGCATACACTAATCAGTTAGTGTAGTAAGATAAGACCTTTGGAGCAGGCATTTTCAAAAAGAAATTTTTTTAATGAACTGCCCTACTACATATGCTAAATTAACATAAAAGGAAGAAGACTAACAGTGCAGTCTTGGAGATATCCCCAACGAACAGTCGGAACTGCTCTGAAGACCTCTTTGCAGATTCCCCCATTCCCAATCTTTGCAGAGTGGTTGGTTGGAATTTTGTTTGCACATTTCCTCTCATGTGTCTGTAGCAGAAAGGACTAGAGACTTGACATGAGGAGGAGGAAGAGGAGGAGGAGGAGAAATGTGAAGTAACCCTGTTTTAGAATCTGTCCTGTAGCACAATGGGTCAGTATATCTGGCTGTTAACCTGATGGTTGATGGTTCAAGCCTACCTAGGGATGTCTGTGGGCAGGTTTCCTACATTGCAGGGGGTTGGACTAGATGACCCTTGGATTCCCTCCCAACACTACAACTCTATGCTTCTACAATCTCCAAGGCAGACAGGCACGGAGTCACACACCCACTAGCTTGCGGCAGATCCTGTTGTGTTTGATTCTTTTCCTAGAAGCCCATGGGATTTAGGTGCAAAGGCTTTTATGCCTCCTGAACTCAGCAAGTCATTGTTTTCCCTTTCAAGCCTTTTGTTTTGTTTTCAGTTTCACTCACCATCGCAGCCTTAATGCCCTTTTAATGCATTTTGTCGCTGCGGAAGCCATTTAGAAGCGAGGTCATTAATCACTCCGTGTGTAATGCAATGTGCCCTGGTTTCATTAAAAGCCCCGCTAAAACCCTGTTTAACTAGCTCACAGAGAATCCGGAAGCAGATCCATTAATGTGTAATTGCATGTGTGCACATGTCGGCATGTATGTCTGGGTGCTGCTCATGGGCACGGCTTGGGAAAACCCGACCCAAATCACAGCGCATTATTAAATGATTAACATGCGAAATCAATTCAAAACATGATTATTAACAGAGTAAGTTACCAGGGAAAGCTATTAGTCATAGCCTCTTCGGTTTTCTGCCCAGAAAACAATCATAAGAGCAATCAGTTTTACCACTTCTATGTAGCAATTTGGCTGGAAGGGAACCATCTTTGGCAGCTAAAGGCAGATGGAATGATGATGCAGCTATGAAAACAAAGAGGGCTGGTGAGTAACAAAGCAGTAAAAGCTCAAAAAATGAAATGTGCCAAGATAGCTGACTGAATCAGTAAGGGAATATTTCTACCCACACTGAGCCCCAGAGCTGGGGGTTGAGTTGGTAATGGGCCATTCCGTGAAAAATGAGCCTGATAAGAATGCTAGATGAGCGCTGGACTTTGGTGAGGAAGATTCCAAACGTGCAGTCTAACCATTTTTTTAAAAAGCTAAAGACAAAAGAAGTTTAGTTTATGGACCTTCTTTTCAAAAGTCCACCCACGTAGTCTTCACAGAAGTGTTCAAATTAAAAGTTTTCTGATGATTGTCCCACCCGTGACAGCATTTTCCCCTTAATTTTGTATCGTTAAATTTCTTAAACTTAATTCCTGATTGCATAGTTGTAACCAATAAACATTGATTTAAACAGATATGCTGAGTTTATCATTGAGTCACCTCCCAACTCACAGAGTTTTTCCATAAATCAAACTTATCTCAAGCTCCATGTCCTTTTTTTGTCCCATCCGTGACAACACTTTTAACATTTAATAAAATTGTCAAAAATATCCATAAAATAATAAAACATTAGTAAAATGTTCAGTATCTTATTAAGAACATAGTTTAAATTTTGGTTGTTAATTTTTATGTATATTTACATTGTTACACATGTGTGAATACCAAAAAACATGGTCAAAGTGTCCCACCCGTGACAATGGAATGGCCCTAATCTATAAGCACATTTTCTCCTCCACCTTCTTCTTCTTCTTCTTCTTCTTCTTCTTCTTCTTCTTCTTCTTCTTCTTCATTGTTCCAGTTACAGGTGGGTAGCCGTGTTGGTCTGCCATAGTCAAAACAAAAAATAAAATAACCAATTCCTTCCAGTAGCACCTTAGAGACCAACTGAGTTTGTTTTTGGTATGAGCTTTCGTGTGCATGCACACTTCTTCAGATACACTGAAACAGAAGTCACCAGATCCTTAAATATAGTGAGGGAGTGGGGAGGGGTATTGCTCAGAAGGGTGGTGGGAATGGGTGATCAGCTGATAGGTGTGGAAAACCTGTTAACGACTCTTAACGGCTGCAGTTGGTCTTGCAGGGAAAGGCAAGGGGTGAGATGGCTAAAGATAGCTTTGTCATGTATAATGAGATAAGAATCCAATGTCTTTGTTCAGACCAGGTTTCTCCATGGTTTTAAGTTTGGTGATTAGTTGCAATTCAGCCACTTCTCAAAGAGTCGTTAACATGTTTTCCACACCTATCAGCTAATCACCCATTCCCACCACCCTTCTGAGTAATACCCCTCCCCACTCCCTCACTATATTTAAGGGTCTGGTGACTTCCGTATCAGTGTATCTGAAGAAGTGTGCATGCACACGAAAGCTCATACCAAGAACAAACTTAGTTGGTCTCTAAGGTGCTACTGGAAAGAATTTTTTATTTTATTTTGTTTCTTCATTGTTGTTTGCACAATCACATTTAGAGTTTGGCAGTGATAACTTAGTGTGATTCTAAGACATGGGTAAGCAAACTAAGACCCGGGGGCCGGATCCAGAGATGCATTTTAAATAAAAGCACACATTCTATTCATGTAAAAACACACTGATTCCCAGACCGCCCGCGGGCTGGATTGAGAAGGCGATTGGGCCGGATATGGCCCTCAGGCCTTAGTTTGCCTACCCATGGTTTAACTGTACGGCCTTGACTTTCTTCTGAGAGCTGTGGAGATACAAAGAATCGGCAGGAGGGTGTCAACCAATCCATTTCAATGATAAATTACATTGTGCCAAAACAAAGTTGGTTCTGGGACATAGCTGTCAAGTTTCGGATTTGAAAATAAGGGATCAGCAGCCTCACCTATCCCGGGGACAGTCACATGTCAGTGGTGGGCGGAGCCAGAAGCAAAAGTGGGCGGCACTGATGTGAACGCGCTCAGTAGGCTTACTGTATTTTGGAAACGCTGCCTGTGGGCTACGATGCCTGTAAGCGTGGGAAATGGCTCCCGCTTGCTTTGAGCCTGCAAGGAGGTGAGGTCTTCCCAGTCCCTGGCCAGCAGGGGGTGGGAGAGGAGCTGCTTCCTTTGAAAAAACAGGAAATTAAAGGGATATAAAAAATAAGGGATAGCAGTGGGAAACTGCTTGAAATAAGGGAGATTCCCGGGGAAAACGGGATACTTGACAGCACTGTTCTGGGAACAAGTTTCCTTTCTTTTATATACAGGCACAGTGGGCTGAAAACTTGTGAGACCTAATTGGGCAGTCAGTGGGTATTCTGCCTTATCCCATTGGATCAGATATTTGACCTGATGAGGGTGTGTGTGTGTGAATGATTGGCTGGAGAGAGGCCCTGTTTGGAAATTACTGGTAAAAGGCAGATTTCAAGCCATAGTTGGTCAAAGAGGGATTTTGTCTGAGAATGTGTGATGTAGATGGTTTAAGAAAGTCAGGTGAAGGAAGAGCTGGAGGCAAGCAGAGGAAATACAGCAGAGGTGGGGAACCTTTGGCCCTCCAGATGTTGCTGAACTACAGCTCCCATGCTTGCTGGGGCTGATGGGACTTGTACTTCACCAACATCTGGAGGGCCAGAAGCTCCTCACTCTCAAGTCAGTTGAAGTCACTGAGAACAATAGTCTTTGGCACCATATTCAGGACTGCCTCAGCCAGCTCAGGCAGGGAGGGTGATAAGCCGCAGAGTGGGCAATATCCCTGCAACATCCCCAACCTGTCTCTCTAACCCAACAACAGTTGCAGACTCTCCAGTCCAGCTCCTAATTGATGTAGTTTCTTGGTGGCAGAGAAGTCCCATGGATCACAGAGACAATGCACACACATACATGGTCTCTTGGTCTGCCACAGTGCTGTACCGAGTACTTGGGTGGGCAGAGTAGAGTGAGATTAAGCTCACGTTACTCGCCCACGCAGGTCTTGGTGGTGCATGCCAGGTTGGTCTCCTTATTCACAAGTGAGCTGTGGATGACTGAGGTCTTCTTATGAACCAATGTGACATTCAGCGGCAGCACTATCAAGTCAGGGGGATTAGCATTGGAAGAGGAACCTCCTCTGAATATTTGCCCCCTTCTATTTGCCCATGCCTCCCTCTGCCCAAATCATGGCAATAGGTGCTACATTGTCCTCATTGGCAACCAATATACCACCAAGTTAAATCCTGCTACAAACCCGACTGCACACAGAGAGAGTACTTCTTCCATTTTCTGAAAGAGGAAGTTACCGGCAAGATATGTCAAGGGTTTATTGGGGCTTCCATACTTAGTGGAGCTTGTCTTTAAGCAGATATATCAGGATAATTGAAATAATTCTTGGTTCCTTGAAACTAGGGCAGCACGTCACCTCACCTTCACTAGATCTTTGTCCTCTAGTGAAGAGAATTTCTGTGATCTTCGTAGGGTTTCTGTAAAGATCACACCACTTACAAAGCGGTCAGGGGGTCTTTTTCAAAAAAATTATGTTAAAAAAATGGCAAGCTACTGTACTCAGTAGTTGGCTTCAAGTTAGTTTAAGAATCTCTTGAGAATAGCACTGGGAACAGGGCTACATGATGGAGTAGTTTGGTTTCCAGTGAAGCTGTATGGGGGGAAAAAGATGGCTACCCACATTCTATTAACTATCATTGATAGAAAATGTAAGGGTAACTCAAGTTTTTTTGGAATTTCTCAGGGAATTATATCTCCATATAAAGTCTTCCTCCCTTCCTGTAGGAATAATTCCCAGTTACGGTATATTCTCTTACACTTATCTATTCCAGTGCAGATTAAGTGGATGGGAATTGCATTTCAAGGAACCCTGGCAAGGTGCAAATTAAATTACTGTGGGTTCTTTTTTTAATTTACACCTTCTACACAAAAGCATATTAAATGGAACTTCGGCTTCAGAAAGAGTGGGTGTAAACCTTAGGTTGATGTTTACTCTGAGCTGCATTTCCATTTCATGTGCTCATTTATTTCAGCCTCTGAAGACTAAATAGTATCAAATTGCAAATAATGGTGTGATGGTAAAACATTTACCCAAACTTGTTCACAGCTCAGGTAAAATAGCATGAAGTACAACCTGAAGCAATCCATCAAAAACAGCTGGCAGACACATTCAAAAAAGTGCTGATAACGCCTTGCCTTGGGCAAAATGGCCATAAATATGGCTTAGCCTTATCTGTTAGCTTTCTGTGAGCTACTGGTCTGAGTTCAAGGTGCTGGTTTTGATGTGAAATGCCATATACAGCTTGGGACAAACATCTACTGAAGGCAAAGTGAAGGGCTCCTGCAGATGCCATCATGCCAGGAGGTCCGTTCCGCAAAATTTATGAATTGGGGGCATTAGTGCTGTGGCACCTGTCCTTTGGAATCCCCTCCCCTTGAATAATAATAATAATAATAATAATAATAATAATAATAATAATAATGCTTTATTACTTCTACCTGGCCTATCTGGCTGGGTTTCCCCAGCCACTCTGGGCGGCTTCCAACAAAACATTAAAATACAATAGTCTGGAAAACATTAAAAGCTTCCCTAAACACGGCTGCCTTCAGATGTCTTCCAAAAGTCTGGTAGTTGTTTTTCTCTTTGACATCTGGTGGGAGGGCGTTCCACAGGGCGGGCGTCACTACTGAGAAGGCCCTCTGCCTGGTTCCCTGTAACTTGGCTTCTCGCAGTGAGGGAACCGCCAGAAGGCCCTTGGCGCTGGACCTCAGTGTCTGGGCAGAATGATGAAGAAGAAGAGTTTGGATTTGATATCCTGCTTTATCACTACCCAAAGGAGTCTCAAAGTGGCTAACATTCTCCTTTTCCTTCCTCCCCCACAACAAACACTCTGTGAGGTGAGTGGGGCTGAGAGACTTCAGAGAAGTGTGACTAGCCCAAGGTCACCCAGCAGCTGCATGTGGAGGAGCGGAGACACGAACCCGGTTCCCCAGATTACGAGTCTACCGCTCTTAACCACTACACCACACTGGCTCTCCCAGATGGGGGTAGAGACGCTCCTTCAGGAGAGCTCCGTCTCTGTTTTATTTTGGCACACGCTGAACACCTTCCTCTACCAAGAAGACTTTTAACTTGAGATCTTTCCCAGCATGCATCAGTATCAGAATTGGTTTCAAGGTGTTGTAAAGAAGTGTTTATTGCTTTATCACTTGTGGCTTGCTTTCCTAGGCTCTTTTGGGAAGTAGGGAAGGGTATAAATTTAACAGATAGATGGATGAACAGTCGTAAAACTTAAGCATCTCTACTTGAAACAATTTTTTTTACTCCTAATAGGAAAGAAGGGTAGAAGACTGATGGTGGCAAATTCACTTGCAGCTGTTTGTGGGGATTTCTGACTTCTTTAAATTATAGGTAAAAGTGTCATCTTCCACTAACTTGCCCTTTAATAAAATACTCTCCCTCTTTTCATGCAGGGCTTCAACTCCTCTGTTTTAACTTAGAGCAGATGAGAATGGTGTTTTCGTGAAAACATTTGCTCCCTTTGAAAGCAGCCTCCTTTTTATCATTTCCCCCACCTCTACTTGGAAATTTAACATGTATGTACGCATGTTTGCTTTCCCTCTGATCCCCCTATACATTTGCAAACAAACAGGTATGTCCCCCATAGTCTCACCTCACAAGGAAATGGAGTGGGTGACTGGAGAAAAGGCCTTTTCTGTGGTGGCCCCCTAGTTATAGAATGCTCACCATGGGGATGTTTTACCTGGCACCAGGCCTTTGGCTGATTAAAAAGTCTATGTCCTTTTAAATGTGTTTGTGGGAGGAGGTTATTGTATTTTTTAAAAAAAAACTTATGAGCATTCGTATTTTGTGTTTTCATTTTGTTTTTTAATGCTGTAATCTGCCCTGTGATCTTCAGATGAAGGGTGATATACAAATTTAGTAGTAGTAGTAGTAGTAGTAGTAGTAGTAGTTATCTTTATTGGTGTCAAGAAATAGTGCATTTCTTTTCCTGGACATTTGAACAGCACTAGTGGCCTGACTTTACTTTCTTGGGTTCCATGATCACTGCTGATGGTGACAGCAGTCACGAAATTAAAAGACGCCTGCTTCTTGGGAGGAAAGCAATGACAAACCTAGACAGCATCTTAAAAAGCAGAGACATCACCTTGCCGACAAAGGTCCGTATACTTAAAGCCATGGTTTTCCCAGTAGTAATGTACGGAAGTGAGAGCTGGACCATAAAGAAGGCTGATCGTCGAAGAATTGATGCTTTTGAATTATGGTGCTGGAGGAGACTCTTGGGAGTCCCATGGACTGCAAGAAGATCAAACCTATCCATTCTCAAAGAAATCAGCCCTGAGTGCTCACTAGAAGGACAGATCCTGAAGTTGAGGCTCCAGTACTTTGGCCACCTCATGAGAAGAGAAGACTCCCTGGAAAAGACCCTGATGTTGGGAAAGATGGAGGGCACAAGGAGAAGGGGACGACAGAGGATGAGATGGTTGGACAGTGTTCTCGAAGCAACTGGCATGAGTTTGGCCAAACTGCGGGAGGCAGTGGAAGACAGGAGTGCCAGTTGTGCTCTGGTCCATGGGGTTACGAAGAGTCGGACATTACTAAACGACTAAACAACAAAGTACTTTCAGTATTTTTACTTCTTTGTTCTGCAAATTACTTTGAGACTTCCCATTGGTTGTGAGAAGTTAGTAACTAGTGTAATAAATGAACTAAACAGCTTGGAAACCCAAAACAAGTACGGTAAGCCTCACTTACTTCAGTGGAACTTACTCCCAGGTAATGATATAAAGGATGACAGCCTAATTTCCTACCAACATCAGTGAAATCAGGAGCAAAAAAGCCAAGCCATTTCCTCTTAATGCATCCGTTTTGTTGTTGGTGCCTTTTGTTCTGCAAATGTGACACTGTCAGTTGCATTAAAGGGAAAAAGAGTACTCAAGCCATTCTCTTTTCAGTCTCCCTTACCCACACCTGCTATTAGGAGATGTTCTAGAAAAAGGAAAGGAAAATGATCCAATTTCAAAGATTTATTGCACAAGGGAATCCAGTTTGCATGGGCAAAAGTGTTGTGATAATTTTATCCTTTCCAATAACAGCATGTACATATGTTCAACCTGTAGATGTGGCAGTAAAAAATGACAGTTGGTGATTGTTTTCTGAGTAAAGGACAATATAAAAACTTGGTTTCACTTTAATTGTGCTGTTCTGTAGCCCTTTTCATGCATGGTAAGGCGAGGCTGGCTCATTCTTCTTTGAAACCACTCAACTATAATTTCAAAACCCTTAAGAGTAAACTTGTTTGCATCTGCCATTTTATTATCTTCCCCCCACAACCCCCACAATATGTTCACAGAGTGGCACATTCATTACACCAGAGAGAGTCTGTTTGGTATGCATTTTGAAATATGCAGTATATTCTTGAAGCTGCATAAATGTCTCTAGCTGTTCTTTGTAATCAACTCTATGCAGCTTTCCAGGAAGAAATCCTTGCTGTTAGTTAGATTTTCTGCACATGCATTGCTTCTGAATATGATTTTGCTAGTGAATGCCCACTGAAAGGTACATGGCCTCTCTCTCTCTCTCTCTCTCTCTCTCTCTCTCTCTCTCACACACACACACACACACACAACACACACCCCTCAAAAAGAAAAAGGGAAATGAACTGCACAATAAAAGAAGAAAACAAGTCTGGACACAAATATACATATGCTAACTAATGCTTATGGATTAAAATATAGAAATAATTGCTGTAAATTAAATAGGAATTTAAAAGCAATATATCTTGATGGGTGGGAAGATTGCCAGCAGGTGACCTGGGTGCCTGCCTTATGTGAACAAAAGAACAAAAGAAGAGCCTGCAGGATCAGACCAATGACCTGTCAGTCTTGAGGAATTCGCTCCCTTCTCCTGATGGTTTCCGGAATCAGGGGGAAAACAAGAAAGCTCTTACTTATGATTTATTCGACCAGTACGGTAGGAGACAAAGAATTCAGTCCTTTCCCCATGGTGGAGTTGCTCACTCTGGCTCCTGCCCCTTCCCTCTTTCCCTCTTTAACAAACTCCTCCCCCCACCAAAAGTGTGGCAAAAGTGTGGATGTTGCGGACAAACCTAATAATGCCAGTGTGGTGTAGTGGTTAAGAGCGGTGGACTTACAATATGGTGAACCGGGTTCGCGTCCCTGCTCCTCCACATGCAGCTGCTGGGTGACCTAGTCACACTTCTCTGAAGTCTCTCAGCCCCACTCACCTCACAGAGTGTTTGTTGTGGGGGAGGAAGGGAAAGGAGATTGTGAGCCGCTTTGAGGCTCCTTAGGGTAGTGATAAAGCGGTATATCAAATCCAAACTCTTCTTCTCTTCTATCTATGCTAGTTGGTAAATGAAGGGGTTAAGGACCCCAAGCTGTAAATTGTTAGAGAAGGCATGGCTTGGTTACGCACCCTCACCTTCAAAGAGGGAGGCAGTAAGGGTTGTTTCCTGTTGCTTTCTCTCTCCTTATCTTTTCTTTGAACCATGTAACTGAGCAGATATGTTTTGAAACCAACTTCTGTATTTTGTAGTCAAGAATACCTTACATACATTGTTTCTTCTGTAACATTGAACAATGCATGAGTGAAACCTCTTGTTACTGTAAGTAAAGCATTTAAACTTACTTAAGGTTGTGGTCTGTTCACTCTGACAGGGGTAAAGACTGAGGAGCACATTGTCAGTGCTTAATACTGGGATATTAAAAGTATAACAACCTATATTTCCTGTGCTTTCAAAGTGATGCATGTATTTCTGTTTTAAACTCTGCTGGGGGAATGGAGTTTTCAAGGGAGTGAGTCAAGCCCCGCATGCTTTTTGAATTCATGCGGTCAGCCATTTTCATTTTGCAGTTTCTCATACATGTGGGACTTCAGGACTAACTTGGTCTTCCCCAAGTTATTTCCCTACAATAAGAAGTTACAGGATTTAATGTGGTAATTGCAGGACATGCATGGATTGGAAACAAAGTGGCATATACCCTCCAAAACTTTACAAGCACAAGCAGTATTGAAAGTGGGGTTGCATATAGATGCCACAATACCATGAGCATAAATAATCATGAATGCACAATAATGACGGGAAGATCAGAGGGAGGAGAAAAAAACAGCAGAGAAAGGAACGGCATGAGAAGTATGGAGGATTCTTATCTGACAATTGGCGCTGGAGTACCTTCCTTATCCTTTGGGACTGGAAATGCATTTAGTTTCCTTAAACAGCTATAATATTAATGGGATGAGTGCTTTTAAATGTATAAAACATCACTGTGGATTAACACTGAACAAATATCTATTTTATGAGCAAATGAACATGGCAAGGCATAGGGAATTAAATTGATTATTTGTATAGACCTCAGAGCCTGCATTCACACATTTGAGTAGTCTTCAGCAGAGTGCCTTTCAATGCCGGCGTTACGATATTTAGAACAGCCATCTTTCTCAGATGGAATGGATTTTCATTTTCAAAGAGTATGTTGTGTCATCTCTGCTTTCTGTATTTCTCTGAAGTGAGGAGGCATGGGGAGCTGCTGCGGCTTACTGTGCCTTCTTCTGCTCTACCTCATCTTGTGCCCTGTCCTCTCTCTTGCAGGTGCAACTGTAGCAAGAGTGGAGCAAAATGAAAGTAGTGGTGGCAATGGCTGCTGGGACCTGGTTAGGCCAGCAGCCTGGTGGCTCTTGGCAGCCTGCTTCATTCAATCCAAGAGAAACTGCTGGCTTGTCTGGGCACTCAACAGGTGGCAGTTGATTTCCTTGAATCTGGACTGAATTCCGATGCTCACCTTAGAACCATGAAATCTTAGAGTTGTAAAGGGATCCCAAGGGTCATCTAGCCCACCACTAAAATTCAGGAATCTCAATTAAAGCATCTTTAATATGATCTTCTATTAGAGGAGCTCAAAAAGGTTCCATGGAGCTGAGGAGGATGGAGTAGATGGGCTGATGATCAGAAAAGTGTTGGAAGACTCTGGCTGAACACGAGCAAGTGCCCATTTCAGGGTGTGATCTGTGACGACAACAGTGTCAAAAGGTTCCTGGTTATTTTTTTACTCTTTCAATCTGCCTGCTTGGTGTCGGTCAGTAGAGGCACACCAAACTGTACAGAGTCTTTTATGGTTTGGCTTCCAGAGAGGAATGAATATGAACCCTCAGAATCCTTCTGTCACCAATTTGCAAGACACTTTGGACAAATCACTTGCATCTGCTCTGACTTGGATCCACTTCTGCAGGGTCTGTGCTGAAGTTGTCTAGCATATGTTCCTGTCAGATTCATATGGCCGTGCCTTAAAGTGAGGTGGACCAGAAAGAGCATGCAGGGGTGCCTTGGTTCTCAAACTTAATCTGTTCCGGAAGTCCGTTCCAAAACCAAAGCGTTCCTAAACCAAGGCGTGCTTTCCCATAGAAAGTAATGCAAAACGGATTGATCCATTCCAGACTTTTACAAACAACCCCTAAAACAGCAATTTAACATGAATTTTACTTTCTAACGAGACCATTGATCCATAAAATGAAAGCAATAATCAATGTACTGTACTATAAAATAAATAAGACAGTATTGTAGATGATAAAAATTACAATTAATTTCTTCTTCTTCCCTGCACTGATGGTAGTCATTGTTTGGATGGGGGGCTTTTATCTATTTCTGCAGTCACACAATCAATCAATCAGTAGCTGAACTGCGTTCCACACAGTCACAAAAACAAATTAACTGAAAAAGCCTCAAAAACAAAAACGCAAAATAGCAAAAACAAAAGCGCCGAACTTTATCCGTTCTGGAAGTTCGTTTGACTTCTGAAATGTTCGAAAATCAAGGCGCAGCTTCTGATTTGTGCAAGCGCCCCAGAAACAATAGCCGACAGCTGCATCGGACATTCAGCTTCTGAAAAAAAACGTTTGAAAACTGGAACACTCACTTCCAGGTTTTCAGCATTTGGGAACCAAGGCGTTTGAGTACCAAGGTACCACTGTAGTTGCTTAGGCATTATCTCATTTAACACTTCTGTTATGTACTGAGCTGAATCCTAGAACAATAGGATCCAGAATGCAGCAGTCTGATTGGTCCGCAGGAGCCACCCAATCCAGCTCCAGGTGGAAGTGAATCAGTGACCTGATTGGCCTGCAAGAGCAGCCAATGAGGCTCCTGGAGGGAGTGAATCCGCAACCTGATTGGCCTACAGGAGTAGCCTGGAATTAGCTAATCACGTGGGGCCCATTGTGTGTAATATATATATATATATATATATATATATATATATATATATAGAGAGAGAGAGAGAGAGAGAGAGAGAGAGAGAGAGAGAGAGAGAGAGCAGACTTTTCGGGGAAAGACTCATTCCTTGCTACTATGAGCAGAATAAAGAGCATGAAATTCACACTTGACTCTGAGTATATTTCACCTTCATTTTCTTCATGAAATATGGATGAACAGGCATGCTGAAAATCCCACAGCTGCTAGTTCTAGCTGCTTCCCATCATGGGAAGCCCTCCGGAAGGATGCGAACTTCTGCAGCAGGTTGCCATTTTTATTTGCAGAGCTCCCTTATGTGACCCAGAACCTTAACTCTGCAGGTTTCCAAATGAGTAGAAGAGGCTCCCTTGATGCAAAGGTCTGTCCTTCAACTTTCAGAGGGCTCCAAACAAGGGTAACATGTGAAGAAAAGAATGCCTAATAGGCAAAGTCTCAGGCAAAGAAGGAACACTTTATAGACCTTCTTTCCAACGTACTCCCAGTTCCAGCTGCAGTGGCTCCTTGCATTTGGAAAAGAAAGCAAGCCTAGGAAAGAATAATTCATCAAAAATGCCTAAACTTTAAATAGGTCTGTTACAGGTTTTAGCTGTGCTGGAGAATCTAATTCTCCATTCCATTCCAGTCCATTTAATTTGTATGCTTAAAGAAAATAGTTTAGAGTGTGGATGAAGTGCATTTGGCAGATCGATACAGGACTGATGCTGATATTTGTCAGCGTTTTCCTCTGTCAAATATATATATAGTGCCAGGGGCATTTATGAAATTCTTAAGTCTGTGTCACATCTCAATTTCCTCTTTGCCCAAACCCAATTTTTATTACACTGTGCATTTGTGTGTGCGTGCGTATTCACCCAAAAGAAAACGTCAGATAGATCACATTAGCTATTTTATCATACCGCTTCCAAAAGAATTATGGCTCCTTGGAAATTATTAAAAATATTTTGAAACCAGTCACCCTTTTAGAGAGATCAGTGAAACAAATGTAGCCAACTGTGAGCATCAATCCTAAGATTAACAAAAAGACAGTGTTTTCTTCTTCTTCTTTTTAACTGTACAATTCTATTTCTGAACATAAAAACTGCAGCCTAAAAGGGTATAACAAGGGTTTAACTATGCAGCACACCATCAGAGAAATTAAATTTCTGGCATAATAGTCTGGGTTGGCTTTTATATACATTGGTACCTTGGTTTAAGAACAGCTTAGTTTATGAACAACTTGGATTAAGAACGCTGCAAACCCGGAAGTAGATGTTTTAGTTTGTGAACTTTGCCTTGGAAGCAGAATCATAGAATCATAGAGTTGGAAGAGACCACAAGGGCCATCCAGTCCAACCCCCTGCCAAGCAGGAAACACCATCAAAGCATTCCTGACAGATGGCTGTCAAGCCTCTGCTTAAAGACCTCCAAAGAAGGAGACTCCACCACACTCCTTGGCAGCAAATTCCACTGTCGAACAGCTCTCACTGTCAGGAAGTTCTTCCTAATGTTTAGGTGGAATCTTCTTTCTTGTAGTTTGAATCTATTGCCCCGTGTCCGCTTCTCTGGAGCAGCAGAAAATAACCTTTCTCCCTCCTCTTCACTTCCTGTTGAGTGTTTTCCATTTGTAAATTGAGTCCCCCGCTGCTGTGGGAAAGCACACCTTGGTTTAAGAACGCTTTGGTTTAAGAACGGACTTCCAGAATGGATTAAGTTGGTAAACCAAGGTAGGTAAACGTAAAGGGACCCCTGACCATTAGGTCAAGTTGCGGATGACTCTGGGATTGTGCTGCTCATTTCACTTTATTGGCTGAGGGAGCCGGCGTACAGCTTCCAGGTCATGTGGCCAGCATGACTAAGGGGCCTCTGGTGAACCAGAGCAGCGCACGGAAACGCCGTTTACCTTCCTGCCCCGCCGGAGCAGTACCGATTCATCTACATGCACTTTGACATCCTTTCGAGCTGCTAGGTTGGCAGGAGCAAGAACTGAGCAACGGGAGCTCACCCTGTCTCACCTTCTGATCAGTAAGCCCTAGGCTCTGTGGTTTAATCCACAGCACCACCCACGTCCCATAAAACTAAGGTACCATTATATATATATAAAAGTCCCAGAAAGTAGGAAATTCTTCCATACTTCTTAGTCACTATTATTATTATTATTATTATTATTATTATTATTATTATTAATTTGATCACCGAAGAAGTGATGCTTTTGAATTATGGTGCTGGAGGAGACTCTTGAGAGTCCCATGGACTGCAAGAAGATGAAACCTATCCATTCTGAAGGAAATCAGCCCTGCAAGGACAGATCCTGAAGCTGAGGTTCCAATACTTTGGCTACCTCATGAAAAGAGAAGACTCCCTGGAAAAGACCCTGATGTTGGGAAAGATGGAGGGCACAAGGAGAAGGGGACGACAGAGGATGAGATGGTTGGACAGTGTTCTCGAAGCTACCAACATGAGTCTGACCAAACTGCGGGAGGCAGTGGAAGACAGGAGTGCCTGGCGTGCTCTGGTCCATGGGGTTACGAAGAGTTGGACACAACTAAACGACTGAACAACAACAACAATTAGTATTAATTTATATTCCATCTTTTCTCTTGACAGGGATTCAAGGCGGTTTACAGGTAAAAAATAAGAACTGCTAATAAAGCATAGAGAAAACAATCATTAAAAAATAATATTTTGTTGAAATGTTGTGTTTTAATGTTGCAACCTGCCCTGAGACCTTAGGATGAGTTGGGTGCTTGTGTGTGTGATAAATAAAATCATCACCATCACCACCACTGCCACGATCAGAGCAGGGAGTAATGCTATCTGGAAGTAAGGAGTCTGATGTGAAACCTTTGTTGAAGAAACCCTTTCTGGATCTCACCATGCTTGGTCATTTTCTGGGCAAGGGCTTTAAGCATGTCGTGGCACATCAGCTCCAGGGGTTCTTGGATAAAACAGATTATCGAGAGACTCGGTTTAATCTGATGTTAGACCTGGGAAGAAGAAGAAGAAGAAGAAGAGTTTGGATATGATATCCCGCTTTATCACTACCCGAAGGAGTCTCAAAGTGGCTAACATTCTCCTTTCCCTTCCTCCCCCACAACAAACACTCTGTGAGGTGAGTGGGGCTGAGAGACTTCAGAGAAGGGTGACTAGCCCAAGGTCACCCAGCAGCTGCATGTGGAGGAGCGGAGACGTGAACCCGGTTCCCCAGATAACGAGTCTACCGCTCTTAACCACTACACCATACTGGCTCTGAGGCACCATAGGACTGAGGCAGTTTTGGTTGCCCTGGTGGACAATCCATACCAGAAGGTGGCCAGGAGAAAGCTGTCCCTGTTGGGTCTGCTGGACCTCTCAGCAGTGTCCAGTAATATCAGCTATAGTTTTCGTCTTAAGCACTGCAGGATTTGGCATGAATTATGGCTTTGGTCCTTCCTGGGGGTGGTGCTGGTGGGTGGTAACCTTCATTGGGTGATGTTGAAAGACTTGTTTTCCCCACAGCCTTTTTAGTATTTTGCCATATGGCAAACCCATCCTGTATAGCTTGCTTTACTGGCTAGATAAGTTCTTTTCCATTGTTTCCTGTTTTAGCCGCTGTATTTGTCCTTATTCATTCATCATTTTATTTGTATGCTGCCTTTCCATAGTAAGAAACATGCTCAAGGCAGATCAGAGCATGGAGAAATTCACACAATTCCATAAAAAGGAGCCATAAACAATAAATATAACACATCAAAAAGTGCACAGCCAAATTAAACAATTTGCATGCAAATCATAAGTTTTAAAAATAAAGATAGGGGGGGGAAATAATACAAATACTATCAGTAACCCTGCTCCACACACACACACAGAGAGAGAGAGAGAGAGAGAGGGGGAGAGAGAGAGAGAGAGAGAGGGAGAGGGAGAATTTTAATGTTTAATAATAGCCACTTACCTCTCTTCTATGGTGAGTGGCGGTTGTGGCATACCTCTGTAGCCCTTGGAGCCTCGCCATGTTGTGTCGAGCATTAATAAATAAATAAAAATTTATACCCCGCCCTTCCCGGTTCAGAAACCCAGGCTCAGGGCAGCTAACAACAAATTTAAAACACTTAATTGCAATACAACATAAAAGCAGCATAAAATACGGTATAAAAGCATGAATAACAACAACAACAACAAAATCAATTTTTGGGGGGGAATCCATCCAATAAACATTAGATAGTCACCAGGGCTAGCTGGCTAAATTAGTCCTACTTGGGCCAGCGAGGAGGGGGCCAGGGGAGAATTAGCTGTGGGGTCCCAGAGCGGGTAATCTTCAGAAAAAGGGGAGGTGGGGTAAGAGAAGGGAAATAAAAAATCAAGCTGAGTTCAAATTAAAGGCCAGGCGGAATAGCTCTGTCTTACAGGCTCGGCGGAAGGAGGTTAAGTCCTGTAGGGTCCTAGTCTCGTAGGACAGAGCATTCCACCAGGTCGGAGCCAACACTGAAAAAGCCCTGGCCCTGCTGGAGGATAGTCTGACTTCCTTAGGGCCAGGGACCTCTAAACTATGGTTATTCATGGACCTTATGGTCCTCTGCGGGGCATACTAGGAGAGGCAGTCCTGTAAAATTGGAGTTCCTCCCCAGTCGCTGCGGAGCATCAGCCCCTCAGTTTGAATTGCCGTATTTTTCGCTCCATAAGACGAACCTTTTCCCTCCTAAAAAGTAAGAGAAAATGTCTGTGCGTCTTTTGGAGCGAAGGCACAGCTATCGGAGGGAGAGCTGGTAAAACGCTGAGCGCGGCTCTTGCTTTGCTTGAGCGAGAATCGCGCACAGCTTCAGGCTCTCCCTCCGATCGCTGTACAGGGTGGTTGTGGTTTGGTCCTTGTGTTGTGTACGAAGGTGTGAATTACTGGTGGGTAGGTTTGACTTTAAATGGAAATTGAATCAGATTTCTCCCTCATTCCTCCCTCATATGAAAGCCCCCAGAGCTCTCCGCAATGAACAAGAAAAGAAGAAAGTCCCACTTATTTTGGCTTTATTAAAACAATTGTGTAGGTCCGAACCATACAGTCTTTAGATATAAGGGGCTCAATGTGGGAAGCTCATATATTTCCATTGTCTGCCCCCCTTACTAGGGGATAAAGACTCTCCTCATTTGTTAATGACAGAGATGGTGGTTCTTAATGCCACCGTTGACTGCTGTTCACTTTACATTGTTGAAATATTATTCTGGTATACTGGTAGTTTATTAAATAGTTTAGTAGGACAACATTTTTAGTACAATATCCCCCCCCCCCCGTTTTCCTCCTCTAAAAACTAGGTGCACCTTAGGGTCAGGTGCGTTTTATGGTGCGAAAAAAATACAATAAGCCTTTCTGCAGCGGCCTAGGGGCAGGGGTTAGGGGAGCAGACCTGAGTTTTGCAGGCTTCACTCAGGTCTGCTCCCCAGGCATATTGTAACGGAAAATCCCAGGTGTGGGACTGCCCAGCCACCTGGCCCTTAGGGATAAGCCCACTGGTTTCTGCGGAGTTAAATAAAAGAAGTCCAGTCACTGGAGCAAGGACAAGACAGGGTTTATTGCACAATAGGTTACAGTCAAACTGCACACCCAGAGCAGCGTTACAAGAACTTTTAAAAACTCCTATCATATCCCAGAATACAGTTTGGAAACATCATCACTACATCACGAAAGGGAAGGATTATACATGGTTAACATATAGGAAAACAAGATTAGCATATGGGGGAAACAGAGCAATATCAGGGAGATAGCCCTGGGCCAATGTGAATGGGTGTTAAGTATTGGCAAGGATACCTTGAGCACTTATCTGGGAGAGAACAATGGGATTCCGGCTGAGGGATATTAGCCCAGTGGCTTCCTGAAGCACCCAGAGATTACCTGCTGAGGCATTTCCCTGTGCACGTGGTCTCTCACCTACTGGATCATGGCAGAGAGATGGGTCCCCTTAAGGGCATCACTCCATACCCCAAATGAGTTTACTCAGGAGGAGACTTTGCTTAGGTGACCCGCCCCCCCAATAATTTCCGTAACAATATAACCAGGCATAGGCACCAGAAAGTTAGGATATAAATTCCCTTGTAAATAAATACATGCAAATCAGCACTTGATGACTTCCTTCCCTCCCTGTGGTCTTATCAACTTTTAATCAAAGCCTGGTAAAATCATTTGTGTTTTTCCATTTACAAATAAAAACACAGCACACACAAACACACACACACACACACACACACACACACACACAAAAGCACATTAGCGGCTAGCACACTTTAACAAATCCTTAATGATTGGCAAAGAAAGTAAATTGACTCTAATGCCATCATTATCAACATTCTTTGGGTACAATCTGCTAGCATGTCTTGGATAAGAGCCAATGAAACAAAGCTTCCTGTTTCTCAGGAAGTGGGATTTGAGGCCAATTTCAGCATGCAAAAGATTCTGCCATAGTGACTCAAGCTCAGTTGCACAACTAAAAACCTCTCAAAAGTATCAAAATCTGGAATTCCTAAGACGAAGCCAGTAAGCTGTGTAAAACTTTCTTGGCAGCTGCTTCTGGTACTTGGCCATGTTATGACCAGCCTTCTCTAAACTTGGGTGATAAGTTGAAAAATATGTATTTCAATACGTGAGAAAGTCGCCTTTACAAAATTTCAAATAAAGGAGGGGGGGAATGTTCTGGCCGTGGATTTTGTCCTTACAGCATTCATTTGCATGTGCACAGACACAATACACCAGGCCCTTTGGGTCCTTATTGCTTCCCTTGAATAAGCTGAGATCAGAGAAAGTGTGTCCTCCCTAAGAGAGTGCATGTGTTGCGGTGAGACCTGGACACCGACATCCTGGTTGTGGGTGGGTATATTGGTCAGCCACAACACCCGATTGGTAGGTCCCTCGTTGCTGGGTGTAATCTGGCCAATGGGGTGCAGTGTAAACAGATCGAGGGACCTCCATAAACCCATGAACATGTCCCAGAGCTTCCTCTTTGGCTCGTGCATTGGAACACCCGCCCACCTCTCCCTATATTTAGGGCATTTTGCGATTGACCTTGCCATTCCATCGTGTGTCGTCTGTCGTTGGGACCGGGCACAGCAGGAATTTCCCCCACTTGGCTGATTGGCTGTTGCCATTTGGGTTTTGCCTGCCATGTAGCAAATCGTCACAAATTGTAAGGTTGCGGATAGGCACTGGTTCAGGTGATAGGGATGGGAGAATGGTCTCACCATCCCTATGTGAAGGGTATTCCGTTAAAGGAATCCAGGGACCCAACTTGGTTTGGTCAACCCCCGAGAGGGGGTTGTGCCCATGCCTGAGTCCAGGGGAGCATCTGGGGAGTGAACAGAGTCTGTTCCCGGGCTTTTCACCTGCCCCAGGTGTTCACCCTTGCCTGACCTATGATAGAGCTCTGGGTCAGCGCTACCTGCAAGGGTGCAGGGAGCTAGTCGAACCAGAGCCTATGCAACAACTTACTTTCTGTAATAAATAGTTGTGGCCTAAATTCTGCCATCATGAGAAGAGAAGACTCCCTAGAAAAGACCCTGATGTTGGGAAAGATGGAGGGCACAAGGAGAAGGGGACGACAGAGGATGAGATGGTTGGACAGTGTTCTCGAAGCTACTAACATGAGTCTGGCCAAACTGCGAGAGGCAGTGAAGGATAGGCGTGCCTGGCGTGCTCTGGTCCATGGGGTCACGAAGAGTCGGACACGACTGAACGACTGAACAACAACAAATTCTGCCAAAAACCAAAACTAAAATTTGAGTCAACTGTGTTTTTATTTAGGGGGGAGGTCTCTGGGTCTGAACACGCAACTAGTTTCTTGAGAGACCTAAGGACTAACAAATATTTATGGATAAAAAAATTGTCCAGTAGCACCAAGTAAGTATACGTTTTTGCTTGCATGCACACTTCTTCAGATACACTGAAACAGAAGTCACCAGACCCTTCTGTATAGTGGGAGGGTGGGGAGGGGTTTTTCTCAGAAGGTTAGTGGGAGATGGATGATTGACTCAATGAGTTTGGTAAACCTGTTGATGACTGTTGATGACTACAATTAGTCCCACATGAAAAAGCAAGGGATAGTATGCAGATAACAAAAAAACAGCTTTAGCATGTGTAATGAGACAAGAATCCAATATCTCTTGTTTTGAATTTATTTGTTGCTTTTATGTTTCTCATTACCTTAATGTGCAAATCACCTTGAGGTGGTGGTTTAGAAGTTGATTAATAAACCAGTGGTAATAACAATAATAATGATATTATGGGGAAAGAAAGTGCAATAAATGGAGAAAGCTTTCTTTCTTTCTTTCTTTCTTTCTTTCTTTCTTTCTTTCTTTCTTTTCCCAATCATGCTTTACCACTAGAAACTGCAGGGAAATAAATATCTTCCTGTGATGTCGAGAGCAATGCTCCAGGGACACCTCGGTTCATATCTCTTGAATCAAATTTCCCTTCTGTATCCTGTTGCCTTTTTCACGCCTTGCCTCGACAGCTTTCTCCTTTCGAAGTTCATTTCAATTGACATTTGTCAATATATTATTCTGGAGAATATTGTTAGCAAGCAAGAGGACACGAACGTACAGCTGGTGATCTGGAAATGGGCACAGAACATAATATATATATATATATATATATATATATATATATATATATATATATATATGAAACTAAGTAAGCCTCATCCCGACATGAACTGAGGAGAAAAATTGATCTCACCGTATTAAGACACATAGGAAGTTCTCTCTCCCCCACCAGCCTCCACCTGCAACACTATTCATGGGTGGACTGAGGATTATAATGCCAGGCAGTATTCATATGTAAACTACGGTGACTGCACTGAAACCAATTCAAGCTGCAATGGTATAAAAATAACATTGAGTGAAAACGAACCTTCCTTCAAAATGTGTCCTCATTCTGCTGCACTTCCCGTCTTCAGATATTATTACCATATGAGCTTGGTTGTTTCCCCATAACCAAAAAACTGTTATAAAAGTAAATCTCTTCGCTATTGCTTGTCATGCAAGCTACACACTCTGACCTCCGCACATTTGTTCCTATGCACCTGGAGCTCCATTGTTGCTATTCAAAACACATCCTTAAGCACCACTTGTGGAAACTCAGGCCATTGTGTTTCCTGGCAGCAGGCTTTCCAAAGCATCATTAGGAGCTGCCGTACAACCCAAAGTGTCACTCACATGTAAAATTTCCAAGCAGTGACTTGAAGTGGGGGGGACAAAGAATGACCTTTTATTTTAGTCTAGGCACAAATCAAGTCTTATATTGCCTGCAGGCCGGGTTTCACCCAGACACACTGTGGGCATCGGCTTCCCCGAATGTCTTGCGGCTTGTGGGCATATTATGGCAACTTTTTAAAAGGGCAGGTAGATTTTTATATTCGGCAGGCTCTGTACCTCCAGTTAGATAGTGTGAGCGATGAGGAAAAACTGAGAGCAGGACAATGGAGCTGTACAATGCCTCTGCTATTATGGAAAGTGATGCTAAAAAGAATTAGTGTGGACCTTAGTGTCTTGTACAACTCTCCATCTTTCTGAGCACAATTCAAAATGTTGGTGCTGACCTTTAAAGCCCTGAATGGCCTTCTTCGGGTATACCTGAAGAAGAGTCTCTACCCCCATTGTTCAGCCCGGACACTGAGGTCCAGCTCTGAGGGCCTTTTGGTGGTTCCCTCTCTGAGAAAAGTTACCATATTTTTCGCTCCATAGGGCGCACCTCGTTTTTAGAGGAGGAAACAAGGGGAAAATTTTTTTTCTGGCCTCTAAAAGCCCTGTTGTTGTTTTTTAGGATCAGCTAAAAGTTTTGCAGCTTTTTGCAAAGGGAAAAGCCCTGGTGTTTGAGGATCAGCTAAAAGTTTTGCAGCTTTTTTGCAAAGGGAAAAGCCCTGGTTTTTGAGGATCAGCTAAAAGCAAAGCTCCTTTTGCAATGGGTAAAAAAGCTCTGTTTTTATGGGGTTCAACTCACATTTCTGCAGCTTCTAAAGGAAATGGAGCCTTTTCTACAGTTTCCAGACACATAATCTAATCAGCCAGTCATGTGTCGCTGGGGAAACAAACAACCTCCCTCTGCAGCACATTCAACAAAGGAGGGCGGGGCTGAAAGGGAGCCGGGACTCTTATCTCTCTCCTGATCTCTTGCTGATCAGCTGCTGAGCAGGGTCCTTTCAACACCCCCCCCCATTCTCTTTGTAAAATAAAAAGCATGATCCTCTTTTGGCCCCTGGGCAATACGGCTCCAGGGACCACCATTCGCTCCATAAGATGCAGATA
Organism: Lacerta agilis; assembly: GCF_009819535.1. NCBI lineage: Eukaryota > Metazoa > Chordata > Lepidosauria > Squamata > Lacertidae > Lacerta > Lacerta agilis. Next base: position 45,338,106 of record NC_046325.1, read on the forward strand.
TTTCCCCTTACTTTTTAGGAGGAAAAAAGTGCATCTTATGGAGCAAAAAATACGGTAAGTTACAGGGAACCAGGCAGAGGGCATTCTTGGTAGTGCCGCCCGCCCTGTGGAACGCCCTCCCATCAGGTGTCAAGGAGATGAGTAACTATATAACCTTTAGAAGACACCTGAAGGGAGCCCTGTATAGGGTAGATTTTTTAAAATGTGTAATATATATATATACACACACACACATAATAGTGGGCAGACAGATGGGCAGGGTACAAATATCATCATCATCATAATTTGCCTGAGCTACCTCCCAATGACATGGGAAATGAGAACACGCCCAGGAAAATGGTTTCTAAAACAACAATGCTACGAATTTTAAATTCAGAAGCCTTCCTATAATTCACAAGTGATATCAGCCAGGCAATGTGTAGGGCTGCGAGTGTTTTTGCACATGTTCTGAAACACCACAATCTGGCAAGCCACGCCTCACTGGAGGAGATGAGGCATGGGAATATCTGCAAGCAAGAGTCGGGAATGTTCTCAAATGTGGCAGGTCTCCTCTACAATGGTCCCTTGTGGCTGCTTTCTCTCCCTGCTGGGCTTACTTTTTCATTTTACAGTTTGGCTTGCCGGGGTGATGGGGTATGCGGGGAATGGTGGAAATGACAGGATCTGGCCTCCCTGCGGCAGCATCACTACCACTTACCACTTACCAATTGCAAGACCAATTGCAGTCGTAGACAGTCGTCAACAGGTTTTCCACACCTATCAGCCAATCCCCCATTCCCACCACCCTTCTGAGTAATACCCCTCCCCACTCCCTCATTATATTTAAGGGTCTGGTGACTTCCGTTTCAGTGTCTCTGAAGAAGTGTGCATGCATGCACACGAAAGCTCATACCAAGAACAAACTTAGTTGGTCTCCAAGGTGCTACTGGAAGGAATTTTTTATTTTATTTTGTTACCACTTACTAAAACAGTGTGGGGTCAGAACAGGGTTGGGGCAAGGCCCTGTCCCATGCCGTTCTCGGGAGGCCAGCTTTGTGGCACTAGCCCAGCCTGCCACACCAGAACAATGGAGAATCAGAGAGCCAGTGTGGTGTAGTGGTTAAGAGCGGTAGACTCGTAATCTGGGGAACCGGGTTCGCGTCTCCGCTCCTCCACATGCAGCTGCTGGGTGACCTTGGGCCAGTCACACTTCTCTGAAGTCTCTCAGCCCCACTCACCTCACAGAGTGTTTGTTGTGGGGGAGGAAGGGAAAGGAGAATGTTAGCCGCTTTGAGACTCCTTCGGGTAGTGAAAAGCGGGATATCAAATCCAAACTCTTCTTCTTCTTCTTCTTCTTCTTCTTCTTCTTCTTCTTCTTCTTCTTCTTCTTCTTCTTCTTCTTCCTCTTCTTCTTCAGAAAGCAATAGGTTGAGGATCCTCTAACATCTGCCATTTCTCCTTTTAATCCATCCCTCATTAGCATTATGAGGGATATTTGAGGATTGGAAATCCTTTGCTTTCCTTGTAATTTTCTCCCTCCCTCCCTCCCTCCCTCCCTCCCCCCCCCCCCCCCCCCCCCTCTCCTCAGAACAGGCTCTTTAAGTCATGATCGGTTTGAGAGACAGTAATTTCCCTAAGGCCATCTAGGAAGTTTGTGTCTGCAGCAAGATTTCAGCCTTGAGTTTACACACTAGCCTCTTGCAGATATTACTGAAAAGATGTGGAGAGAGAGCTTGAGGGCTCCTGTGTGCTTCCCCCCCCCCCAATCTCTATGTGTCAATTGGATGTCAGCACAAAACAGTTGTGTGTACAACTGCATACAGGCTGTATTCAGAAATTTGGCTGAATGCAGGAATGAAGATAGTATGCATGCCCTGCCCTCTCGTCTTCAAATTCATCTTAATGTCTGCGCAGGGTGACTGTTTTTGGCGCAACGCACTGTATTTAAGGCATGCACTTTCATCTAACAATGCTAAGAACGACAACAAGCGCTCCCAAGAAACACAGTTATTTCTAGCGTTGCAGGGATTACGGCGAGTGTTTGATCATAGTCTCTTTTCATTATTTCGAAACTCAAGTGCCAGTTTAGCAATTTCCCAAGCAGATAGCATTATGCCATTGTTAACAGAAGACATCTGAGTAATGTAAATGGAAAGTGCAGTCAAGCAGAAAAAAATAAGGTATCAACGTTATCCCAATTCCAGACTCTGAGGTTACAAATCAAGGTTCTTTTCAAAACAAGGAATAGATTGCACAGCTCAAAGCGAGTTCCCTCTTAGATGGTGCTTTTTTTTTTTCCAAGGCATGAAAAGAATGGAATCGTGGGCAGATTTCTGTATGCCAGCCTTCCACAACCTGGTGCTTTGCAGCATTTTGTACCAACACTCCTATCATCCCTAACCATTGGCTACATTGAACAGGGTGGATTCTACACACATATAAACATTCTGAAAATGCTTTTTTTAAAAAAAGTGCTTAAAAAAATACATTGAATTTTCCATAAGGCTCACCATCGCCATCTAATGTCACATTGTATATTGTACTTTAAACACACTTAAAATGTTTTATTTTGCAGCTGTATAACTGAGTCCCTGGGATGCGGGTGGCGCTGTGGTCTAAACCACTGAGCCTAGGGCTTGCCTATCGGAAGGTTGGTGATTTGAATCCCCAAGACAGGGTGAGCTCCCGTTGCTCGGTCCCTGCTCCTGACAACCTAGCAATTTGAAAGCACGTCAAAGTGCAAGTAGATAAATAGGTACCGCTCCGGTGGGAAGGTAAACGGTGTTTCCATGTGGTGCTCTGGTTTTGGTGTTCTGTTGCACTAGAAGTGGCTTAGTCATGTTGGCCACGTCACCCAGAAAAACTGTCTGCGGACAAACGCTGGCTCCCTTGGCCAGTAAAGCGAGATTAGCGCTGCAACCTCAGAGTCATCCGTGACTGGACCTAACGGTCAGGGGTCCCTGTACCTTCATCCAGATATGTATTCACTGTATTGTGGGATCAGTGCTGTTCGTGCCTGCTAGTTTCAGCATCCCCATGATGTCATCAGCATCAAATTGCCAGAGTCGTTCACGACTGGACTTAACTGTCTGGGGTCCTTTACCTTTACCTAACTGAGTCCCTGGAGCTGATGGCCATTCGACTCCAATAGTATCTGGAGGGCGGCAGATGAACGCTCTCAATGTTGGTGAACACACTCAGATTCTGCAAACTACACAGAACATGACAAACCTGCATGAGTTTATCATATTTTCCACACTGCTTCTGCTACTCAAGGGGAGAAGCAAAAAGCTATACTGGGCATTTTAATCCCACGCTCTGACCAGAATTCACTAGTGCAGTTGAAAAAGGGGGAATTCAGAATAGGAGCCCCGCCAGTGACAAATGGCTTTGCCCATATGAGAACAACCCAACCCCTTCCAAATTTGGCTCTGGGATCTTCTTGTCATGCGCTAGGATTTGCCCACCATCATTTGCCACTGCCAGCCACTCCTTGCTCCCAAACGTACCTGGCAGCAGTACAGTGGTGGCAGCGGCAGCTGTTGTGATTCTTCCCTCCTTCCTGTGTTTAGAATGGTTCTAGATAACAATAGCATCTCAGGTGCAAGAAGCTCTGGGAAATGTGGGTCACTCTGGACCCCAGGTTTTGTGTTTTAAGTGTCAGGAAGAAGGAATAAAGCCTCCAGACAAACCCTATTCATTTTCAATTATGTGTTGCAGCAGGAGTAGGGGAATGCTTCTAGGCTTTATATTTTTATTTATTTATTGAATTTATATAACGCCTTATACCCAGAGGTCTCTGGGCGGTCCACCTTGAGAGCTTCAGTTACATAAGGACTCTTCCCCTCACCTGATTTCTAAAGAGGGCAAATTATACATTTCTGGGAGAAGGCCAACAACAGCAACAAATTTAGCACTGCTTCCATCTTAAGCCGATAGAAGGAAATGCTTTGTGCAGTTTTATAGAGCAATCCTAACCTACAGATCCATTGACTGAAATGGCTTTGGACAAGGTGGAAGTATCTTTCTTCTAACAGAAGGTTTCCCTCTGGTGGCAGGGCGACCATCCGCCAAGGAAGACCCTGGTTTCACTGCTGAAAGCACCACAGATGGGAACCTACCACTGACCGTATGTCAAGTAGGCCCCCTAACAAGACATTTCAGGGGCCAGGTGAGTTGGAGCAGGGCCAGCCCACCCATTGGGCAAGGTGACGCAACCGCCTCAGATCCACTGAGGCAGCAGATCCCTATGTAGATATTGTGACACACCACACACACACACACCCATTCCTGATGTAGACTTCACTCACTCCTTCATCCCTGGTGGGGTGGGAGGCACCATTTTGTGGTTTGCCTCAGGTGCCAAAATGTCCTGGACTGGCCCTAGACTGGGGGCAGTCTCAAATCTGCTGGATCCCAACCCTTTCATCTCCCCAAGAGGCTTCACAGTTTGGCCGATCAACCACAGCAGCCTGCAGCTGGAGCAGCTGATAAGTTGCAGGCCTCTCTGTGGATACAGTTGATAGGGCAGATGCCCCAGCAAATCAGTAAACTAACATTTGCCAGAAACAAAACAAAAAAGACCCATTCCCTCCCTGACACAATCTCCCTCCCATACACACACACTTAGGATTGCTCTTTAATTGAAAACTGTACCATATCATGCAATTGTGATACAAGTCTACTGAAAGCTACACCCCACTTATTTCAGCAGAACTTACTCCCAGGTTGATTGGCTAGTTTCTTGAAGCCTGTTACCTATTTAAAGCAGGCCTGGGTAACCTGCATCTCTCCAGACATTGTTGGACTCTTATTCCCATCGATCTCTGCCAGCATGGCCAATGTTCAAAGGTGAGTTAAAACCTTATTGTGCTGCCAGCTTTCCAAAGCAGGTTAAATAAAACAGCAACAAACAATAATATCAGGATAAAATAACAAAAACAATGCAATATACTCTTGTACCAAACTTCTCAAATTATTATTAATATTCTTACTGTTATCTTTCTGGGCCAGAGGATAAATTATGAGGAGAAACTTTTGCAGGCCAACTCAATAGTGAGTTCCATGAAGTTCAATACAGTCTACTCCTAGGTAAGTGTGTTCTGAGAATTTCACTTTGGAAATACAAAAACCAGCAGTTAACAGGTTCTGTCTCAAGCACCACTGCATTGCAAGCCCAAGAAAAGGATTTCTGTTTTGAAACTTGAAAGGAACCTGTTTTGAATGCCATGGCTCAGTGACAGAAAGGTGACCATGAATGGAGGAAGAACTTGGTTACCTTTACCATGAGGCAGAAACCAAGAATATGCACAGTCTCCATCACTGGGGAATCAGACAGGTCCTAGGAGATAAAACCCACAAGGAAGTGAGGTAATGCAAAAAGAAGCAGACCCTTTTTCCCCTTCAAAAAGTATTCCAGTATATCTGACTGGAATATTCCTCTCCCTATCCACACTCTAGAAACAGCTTCCAGCAATCATAGTTAAGAGAGAACATACTTACAATTCCGGACAAGCTCCCTTCAGCACAGAAGACATTCAGACAGGTCTGTCCCAGAAGTGGAGGAGAAAAATAAATCCAGAAGAAGGCAAAAAGCATGTCCGGACGGACTTTGCCAACTGGTTTTCTTTTGCTAAGCTTGTTTACCTCCCCTATTCTGCTCATTGAAATATAGCAATGCTCACATAGCAGGAGTGCCAGCAAGAAACTCAACAGAGTGGGTGACCAAAGATGTGTTCCTCACAGTCCTAGGATAGCAGCAATGAAAAGAGGACAAGGCTCCTTATAAGACCTAAATTATTATTTTTAAGGGCTGGGGCTGAAAGAGTAGAGAAGGCATAGAAGAGGTCAGTTGCCTTTAAGGAGGCAAGAAGCCATGTAGTATTATTTCCTCTGCAAATTGCTTGTAGTCCATCCATTTCCTAGTTCAGATCTGAGCTAAGGACAGCAATGAGAGAAATATTTGGTAGACTGTACTCTTCAGTCCCCTCCTCCTCTCTGCTGGAGTTGGAAAGCGTGACATCACAGCAATGGAGAAAAACAAAACATTTGGTTAGTGCAGTGACTGTGAAAGAAAGGCACTATTAATTGCATTTTATAAATCCTACAGCCCAACTGTCTAAATTGGACCAGTCTTTCCAGAAGAAGAAGAGGAAGAAGAAGAAGAGGAAGAGGAAGGAGGAAGAAGAAGAGTTTGGATTTGATATCCCGCTTTTAACTACCCGAAGGAGTCTCAAAGCGGCTAACATTCTCCTTTCCGTTCCTCCCCCACAACAAACACTCTGTGAGGTGAGTGGGGCTGAGAGACTTCAGAGAAGTGTGACTAGCCCAAGGTCACCCAGCAGCTGCATGTGGAGGAGCGGACACGCGAACCCGGTTCACCAAATTACGAGTCTACCGCTCTTAACCACTACACCACACTGGCAGAATCCTTCAGTAGAGGTTCTGTTTCACATAGTGTGAGTGATCCAACATTCCCATCATCCTTCTTTGCATGAAGAGATGTTAGAGCATTGTAACTAAAATGGAAATGGAGAATCACTGTACCAGTGGGCACAGTGATTCTCCAGTGGTTTGATTTCACCCCCTGAGACACACTGTCTTTCCAGACAGATAACAACACCCATTAAAATTGATGGACCTAATGTAGCCCAATAATTTCAGTGGGTCTACTCTGAGTAACACTTAATTGAATACCACTTTGGGTACTTTATATGGAGAGATGTTCTCATAGCGTATATTCCAGTGTTTGGGAAAAGGTACTTCATCTGTAGGAAAGCTAGATAAGAGAAGTTAAAGAAAATACATTGCATATGAACCGCTAAAAGCTAAAGTGACTGCAAAGAAAGCAGATTTGCTTTAAGAACACTTACTGTTGGAACCTTCGCCATTTCTTTTTTCCTGGGGGGGGGGGAGGAAACAGTTTTACACAAAGTGAAACTTTAAAGCTCTTTGTAAACGAATTGCCAATCATAGTACCTAACATATCATTGTCTGCTTTGCCTCTGTTCTGCTGCTTTCTACTTCTGTTTGCATTTATCAAGAGTACCTGTATGTACCAGACAAAAAAAGCCTGACAGCTATTTGCTGTATAAAGAGTGGGAGAAGGGAAGAGATTGATTAGATTTGTAGAAAAATATTTTAACAGACTCACATGTTAAGGAGCCCATTCAGACTATTGTCACCAAAGTGCAGTAGGGGGTGGTCTTCTTAAAACACTTCATGACAACCGCACCACTTTAAAAGTTGTTAGAACATTGTCTGATTCCACTGCAGTATTGTGCAGTGTTGCGCTGGCACACTGACTTCTCATGATGGGGTTGACGGCGAGGGCCAGTTCACTCATGTGTGTCTTGATCATTTGATGGCTGCAACATCAAATGACAATTCGGATGTGCAAATGAACGTAGACGTAACACCGCAGGCAGAACTTTCATTTCACATCATCGCCAACAAAATGCTTTAGTCAGCTCACAAATGCCAGCTATACTGTGTACACTTCTGGTGACCTCACCTCAAAAAGGATATTGTTGAGTTGGGAAAGGTGTAGAAAAGAGGGCCACCAAAATGTTTCAGGGGATGGAGCAACCGCTCTATGAAGGTTGCAACGTTTAGAACTTTTTTTGTTTAGAGAAAAGGTAAGTAAAGTGGTGACATGCTAGTAGTTTATAAAATAACACCTGGCATGGAGAAAGTGGAAAGAAGAAAGTTCTCCCGCTTTCATGATACTAGAACTCATGGACATTCAATGAAGCTGAATGTCGAAATATTCAGGACAGAATTTCTTTATGCAGTGCGTAGAAACTATGATATTTGTTCCTACAGGAGTAGGCAATGATGACTTGGGTGTTTTTTTAAAAAGAGGATTAAACAAATTCATGGAGGTGAGTGTCATGCAATTCTACTCAATATTGATCCACAGCAGAACTCCAACGTACGGTTAGCAGAGTAAAAACTCAAACACATTGCAGGATTCCCAAAAAGTAGACCAGAGGCAATTAATATTTAATGCAGCAGAGCTTTACCGCTGCTGAAGGCAAATGAGCATAATGGTCACAAATCCAATACATTCAGGATTGGCACTGTCCATAAGAAATCCAGTTGCAGCAGACTTAACTTAAACTTACGATAACTTATACTGTAGTAAGTATAAACCTTAACACTATGGCATACTATGTACAGAACACCACACCAGAAGGAAGAGAGGTAGAAAGGGAAAGGGAAACCCAGGCTCCTTCTGGTCTTACTTTTATAGTCAGCATGACCTTGACAGAAAGAGAACCAGTTTTAACCAGCTGTACTGAGCTTCTCTGAAGGAATAACTAGTGGCGGAGGAAGCGGGTGGTGGTGCAGTGTGCCCTGGGTGTCATCACTGGGTGTGTGTGTGACAAAATGAGTTTTTTTAAAAATCGGGCTGACGAAACTTTTTAGGGGTGACATGGTGGCTTAGGCGCCTGCAGGTTCCATGCTGCCTAAAATGGCAGCATGGGACTTGCATCTGCCTACAACCTCTCCCTCAGCCGCCCTACAGCCGAGGGGGAGGCATCGGAGAGGCTTGCCCTGCCCCCACAGGTGGATCGCCCCACCCCCATGGGCAGATTGCCCCGCCCCCGGCTGCAGGACACGCCCCCGCACCAGGCACCCGAGCGGCTAGCTACGCTGCTGGGAATAACCCAAACCTCATGAAGCTTCCGCTTGTTTCTTTCACATGGTGAAGCTTCCAGAACCCTCTTGAATTAAGTCGAATAGGAAAGATCTCTACACATCAGATCAACACCTTCTGCACAAAGAAATGCAAACTGACAGGGAGATCTATCGATGGCTAGTAGTCATAAAGGCAATGCCCTGCCTTCCACAGTTGGAGGGGGCAATGCCAGTTGCTGGAAGCCGCAGGAGGAGAGAGCTGTTCTTGTGCTCAAATCCTGCACAGGCATCCGGTTGGCCGCAGTGAGAACACTGCGCTGGACTAAATGGACTACTGGCCTGATCCAACAGGCTCTTCTTACGTTCTTACAAGGTGGAACATGAGTCCTCCGGCACCACCTTCTGAATATGTCCCACCAGAAACAGCTGGAGCCCCTATTACATCATGCCCACTATTCACAATCCTAGGCTAAGTAGGCAGACACAGACTGAATTAGGATTAAGAGGTTCAGGAGAACTAACATTGTCACAAACAAACTCAGCCTGAGGGTGACCAGGCCTGTTTCTGTTCCAAAACCAGACTGCAAACAAGCCAGCTTGCTGTCTCTCAAAAATTGTATTGCTCATCTAGCAGTCAGAAATGGTCTACTCTACAATCTCAACACATTTTGTTGTGTGCTTAAGATACTTCTCTCTATCTCATGTTCCTATTGCTCAGTGATATGGTCTGGCAAATATGTTTGGAAGCAGGTGTGTGTTGTCCAGTGGCTCACTGGAAGTCCCTATTTCATTCATTCTCCAGGTCTTCTTGCCTATATCAGTAAAACGAGATTTGGTTGTCCTCCGATGATTTTTGTAGATCAAGTTTGACTTCCGAAGGCTGGCAAACGTGATTAGTATTTTTTATGCAGATAAGTGCACCTGTAAATTTGGCAAAAGCAACGTTTCTAAATGTGACTTTTTAATGAGCCAAATAAACAGAAAACATATTTTTCTGTTAGGACTCAAAGTAATCAATGTTGACATGCTTGAAGCTCGTGCACGGATTCAGATTAGTTTCTATCAAACTTTAAGATATGTTCACAGAAACAAATAAACAGGTTGGATCTGTGAAACAAAATTGATGTCTGGGGCTGTTGGAAGCTCACTTTGAGCTGCATTTCAGCTGTCAGCGTGGATTCCTCCTAAATGTGATCCCTACAAGCTGACACTTTTCCCCCTTTGTAACGTCAGTTTGTAATGGGAAAACTTTTGCTAATCTTATTCCAAACTTCTCTGTGATGACAAATGAGCTTTCCAGAGCTATTGACAACTGTATAGATTTTCCATTTAAAATACTTGTGGTTTAAAAGCCATGTCGCAAGGAACCAGCTTATCAAAGTCCTTCTGCTGCAAATTGCTGTATTGTAAATACTTGATATTTGTGAATACTAGGGACGCGGGTGGTGCCGTGGGTTAAACCACAGAGCCTAGGGCTTTCCAATCAGAAGGTCGGCAGTTCGAATCCCCGTGATGGGGTGAGCTCCTGTTGCTTGTTCCCAGCTCCTGCCAACCAAACAGTTCAAAAGCACGTCAAAGTGCAAGTAGATTAATAGGTACCGCTCCATCGGGAAGGTAAACGGCATTTCTGTGCGCTGCTCTGGTTCACCAGAAGCGGCTTAGTCATGCTGGCCACATGACCCGGAAGCTGTACGCCGGCTCCCTCGGCCAGTAAAGCGAGATGAGCGCTGCAACCCCAGAGCTGTCCTCAACCGGACCTAACGGTCAGGGGTCCCTTTACCTTTACCTTTAAATTCCTGATTAGTGTCTCTGTCGGGATAACCAGTCGCTGGAGAGCCTGCTCCCACTGGTTATGAGGGTTCTTGAAGGTCTTGAGGAGTTTTAGGAGTTGCAGAAGGTCTGAAGAGGATAGCGATAGGCAGCAAGGAAAAGTAAAAGGTGCGGCCGAATAAGCAGAAAGGAGGCCAAAATAAATCAGACTGCAGTCGGTTGTTGAAGTGCACTCACTGAATGAGAGCGAGCTCTCCGTCCCTCTAAGCTGGGGCAGGGGCTATTTATTGACAAATTATACAGCGCTGAGGCAGAGCTGGATGTAAGGCGAATATATATACGGATTCAAAGTATGCCTTCTTAACCCTGCATGCGCATGGAGCTCTATGGAAGGAAAGAGGTCTGATAGGAGCCCATGGAAAAGCCTTGAAGTATGGACAAGAAGTGGAAAGTCTATTAGAGGCGGTGTGGGCCCCTGAGAGGATTGCTGTAATGCATTGCAAAGGACATGGGCGAGGCAAGGATTTGGTCACCAGAGGCAACCATAAGGCAGACAAGGCTGCCCGAGAAGCAGCTATGCAATCACCACCTCCAACCATGGCTGCACTCATCCCAGAAATAACCACTGAAGACTTGGAACCTCAATATTCTCCTGAAGAGCAAGAATGGGCACAACAGGAGGGAGCCCGACTGCAAGATGGATGGCTACTCCTCCCAGACAACCGAGTGTTCGTGCCCCAACACTTGGCCAGCAAAATTGTGAGAAACTATCATGAGTCCACACACTTGGGTGGCACTGCTGCTAGGGAACATCTCGGGAGAAAATTGTATGTGCCTAACCTCTCACAATTAACTGCTGCTATCTCCCAGAGGTGTATCCTTTGTGCCAAAAACAACCCCAAGCAAGGAATGCAACCCCCACCGGGTGTACAACATGTGGGATACAGCCCTATGGAGAATCTGATTGTGGATTTTACTGAGTTGCCACCTGCAAGGACTTGCAAATATCTGCTAGTGTTTGTTTGTACGCTGACCGGATGGGTAGAGGCGTTCCCAACACGGACTGAAAAAGCCAGGGAAGTAACTAAGAAACTTCTAACCGAACTAATACCCAGGTTCGGACTGCCCAGGAGTATAGGGAGTGATAATGGACCAGCCTTTATCGATCAGGTAGTGCAGGAAGTGTGCAAGAAACTTCAGATAAAGTGGAGACTGCACTCTGCCTATAGGCCACAGAGTTCGGGAAAAAACTGAAAGGATGAACCGGACTTTGAAAATCCAATTGGCCAAATTAACCCAAGAGACCGGACTGAAGTGGACAGATGTCCTCCCTATAGCTCTGTTCCGAATTCGAAGCGCCCCCACCAAGAGACTTAAACTGTCACCATTCGAGCTCCTGTATGGGAGGCCACCTCCATTTGTTCGTGAAAAACCAGCTGGACTGGACAGGTGGAAGAGCATATCACCTTCCACAAACAAATAATCTCTCTATCTGTCTGTCTGTCTCTCTGTGTCTGTGTGTTGTCGTTCCCTCAGCAGGTGGGCCCTCGAGCAAACACCGTGCAGCTTTGCTGAGCCAGTCCATCAGTTCCAGCCTGGCTATAGCTTGTGGGTAAAGGAGTGGAAGCGCAACCTTCTTACACGGTCCATACACGGTTCTCCTATCCACCCCAACGGCGGTGAAAGGCGGAGGTGACCCCCTGGAGTCGACACCCTGCTGTGCCTAGCCAGGAGTAGGTACTCAACGCACGGTGCACCAGTCTCCCCTGCTGCGTCTGACCGGCAAGGACGCCCAGCGCACGGGAGACCGAATTGAAGTAGCCCCTGCTGTGACACACAGGACGCTGTCACTCGACGCACGGGCCACCGGAAACCTCCATTTTATGCAACAGAGACCATCTCCAGCAGAACCACATCAGAAAAATTGGTCAGAAGGACATTGTTATTAGTGGTTTGTCGACCAGTTGTTAGACAGGGCATAACTCTATAGATTGGGAGTGTTAGAGGTTTGAACAATGTTGGTCTAGGCTGTTGGGATTGGACGGGAAATTGGAAGGGAAAATCCTGTTGACCCCTTGAAATTGACTTTGTCAAAGTAACAATATCCCTTTCTATTCCCTTGCGTGTATATAGTTGGGAACCAGAGGGGGAGGGCCTAGTCTTTTATACCTATGGGTGTATTTTCACTGGAAAAGAGAATAGGGAGTCCATTCTACAGCCAAACAGTTCTTACTGTTAGAAAGTTATTCCTGACTATTTGCTACATTGCAACTGCTCTCAAGAAGTCAGAATAGGTAAAATATTCACTGATCCTATTCTTCTCACACTAATTTCATTAGTCCCTTCCAGTCCTCCAGTAAATGTCATCACCCTCCATAAGAAATATGGGCCATATTCAGCTGTAACAGTAAACCAGAATTTAGTCCTCGAGGAATGAACTTGGGGTGAGGCACTGGCTCTTATTCGACTTTCTCCAGTGTAGTCACAAGGAAATTTGAAGCTTTCACACCAGGGGACACGCCACCCAGAGTCACCAAAGGGGGGTGGGAAGTCCTTTTATGTACAGGAACCGCAGGCTTACCAAATATACCTGTGGTTGCCACGCAACTGCTTACAGTCCAAGGGACTGACTGGAGAAGGACACCATTACAACGTTCGCCTCATACATGGCAGCGGTTGTGAGTGGGGCTGAGGAGAAGGTGGCTGCAGGAGGAGAAGGGATAGTGGAAAGCGGCAGAGGTATCAATGAATATGATACGGATGTCTTTGAAGTGGAGAAGATCCTGGACATGAAAACCACAGATAGTAAAATACTATACAAAGTACGATGGAAAGGTTATTCACCAGATGATGATACATGGGAACCTGATGAACATTTTGAAGACCCTATAGGGGTGTTTGAACACTGGATGGATCAAGTTATAGAGGAAATCTCAGTAGGTCAATCTGAAGAGGAAGCAGAACAAGCTGCTCCTCTCGATTGAAAGGGGGGAAATGAGGCACCAAGATACGAGCCCCTGAACCCCATTTCGGAGATGCCCCCACTCCATTTTAGAGATTCAACTTTGCTTGAACTTTGCTTCAACTTTGCCAGCTAAAATCCTTACATTGCAGCTTCTTAGATAAACTTAGACATATCAGCAGTTTCAGCAGTTCAGCAGTTCAGCAGAATGCCAGTAAACGGCCGACCACAGACTTCCTCTTTTTCCACACTCTGTCTGGGTAGCTAACCACAACTCACCCCCTGACCGAGCCATTTCCTGTGAACATCAGCAGAAGCCAAAATAAGGTCCCAGGTGCAGTTGGAGGTCAACGGCTAGGCATTTAGGCACTGTAATAATAGCATATAGCACCTCCTGGCGGCTAAAGCAGCTTGAAACAGACAAAGGCAGCCGGACAAAGGAAATGTTCTGATTTGCTAACGCAGTATTATAATATTAGTTCTGATAGGCCAGGAGGAGGGATTTAGGAGGAGCTTTACTATGTCATAGAGAGTACTTAAGCTTGCCCCACAGGAGGTGGGGTGTGCATTTGCCTTTTGCTTACTGAATGCACCTTATTGCAATAAAGAGACTTTTTTTCTGAAAACTTTGCTGCCTGAAATATTTTCGTCTGGTCTTATTGGGTCAAGGCATACAGGCGTAACAGCGCCACCAACTCAGCATAAACCAATCACAACTAAGCAATAGCGAGCTTTTCCGGGCGGGAAAGTGACTATCGCGCGCGGGAATAACCAAAAACGTATTCCCACATGTCTCCTGCCCTTTCTGGAAAGATACAAATGCTCTCCACCCCACCCCTCAAAAACCCAACACCAAAGAGGAACTAATTTAAGCAGGATGTGGAAGAAATTACTCATAGGGTACAGTTTGCCTTTCTCTCAGTGTATTTGGGTTTGCTAAATGAAGTGCCTAGCTGCCTGAACTCCAGCTTTGTATAAAGAATGGGTAGAATACAATCAAAGTTCAGCCATGACCATCCTTATTGATTTCAGTGGGATAATAAAGCATTTGCTGAACACTGGATCTTACAAGTCCTTGTCTTTGGCCAGATGGCACCCGTTGATTAGAAACACAAATGTTTTAATTTTAAATGCCACATTCATGCTTTGTTTTCTATAGCTGCAACATTTAGTTGATTAATCATTGGCAAATAATTTTAACAAAATCTGGTTTATTAGTAGCACCTTTTTAATTAGTCAAAAGGTCTTTATCTATCCTATAGAAGTGATTAATATTTCCAAAGAACAGATTGTGTGTTGTCCTAAATTGATGTTGTTAAATGTTTTTGATGCAGAAAACGCTAAAATTCTGTCAAAGGAAATGGTTACTTATCTAATTTTAGGACCTCATCTTGATCTTGCGTCAAGAACGAACACTGGACAGGTGGTATCAATCGCTACGGAATATAATGATTATGAAGAAAATAACACATTCTTTAAAATTTAGGCAAAGACTAGAATCTCATGACTCATTTTATATGGTATGATGTCCTGTTATTTTATACATAGAAATATACTTTCGTGTCACATATACTGTAATTCTGATACTTTTTATTTTATTTTTCTGTTGCTAACCCTATTGTCTTCCTTATACAACTGAACTATTCTGTTTATTTACTGCACCTTTTATGTTTCTCCCTTTTTTGGGTGTAGTTGTTGCTCTGTGCCTATTGAAAAATGCAAAATAATGTTCATATATACATAAAAAAGGTCTTTATAGCTATTTTAAAGGTTACCAATTAACAAGACAACAGATGATCTTTTTTTTTTTCAAATTAAACCATTATTGAAATGAATACTTGGGTGACAGGTAGCATCTTAGAAAAAAGCATTCTAAACCGGTGCCAACTGCAATGCACACATACATCATCTTAAAACACCACATGCCTTTACTTCAAAACTATTACAATAGCACCCCATCTTACATTACCCCCAGGTAACGTAAACTGTGGGTTGTGAAAGTGGCACACCCAGAAGTGTTTCACCAAGCGCGCAGGCACAGAAGAAGAAGAAGAAGAAGAAGAAGAAGAAGAAGAAGAAGAAGAGGAGGAGGAGGAGGAGTTTGGATTTGATATCCAGCTTTATCACTACCCGAAGGAGTCTCAAAGCGGCTCACATTCTCCTTTCCCTTCCTCCCCCACAACAAACACTCTGTGAGGTGAGTGGGGCTGAGAGACTTCAGAGAAGTGTGACTAGCCCAAGGTCACCCAGCAGCTGCATGCGGAGGAGCGGAGACGCGAACCCAGTTCCCCAGATTACGAGTCTACCACTCGTAACCACTACACCACACTGGCACCACACAGAAGCGGTCCCTCCGGTTGCAGAAACCTCAAGCTCCGACTGGAGCTCTGGAACAGATCCCGTCCGCAACTGGAGGTCCCACTGTATTTTATAAACACGTGCAGAGTTCTGATCTAGTAAATTAATTTATTAATACTGTTAATTAACTACAATGTTTTTAGTTGAGCAGTGGACCTACTTTTTAGTCTTGGCTCTCCCTTTCGTGTCCCCGTAACCCACCCTTTGTTAACTTCCTCCCTGTAAAAAATTAGATTAGAGGACAAAGGCCTCTTTCAGTTATTTTTGTCACCCCTCTTGCCCTGTCATGGCACTGTATAGGTCTTCATAATAGTGCTTCAGAGTGTATGTGTGCATTGCAGTTGGCACCAGTGAGTCTGTTAATCTCTTGTGGGCATAGTGACAGTAGCTGAGCTGGAAACTGGCTCTGTCTAGGGCAGCCTTGTAAAGAAGTGCACAAGATTTACTAGCCTGACGAAAAGGTTGCTAGCCGGTTGGGGGCTTGCAAAGAGAGAGTGAGAGCTCCCCCCCACCGGCATGCAACTATGCTAATACAGAAGAAGGACAGGGTTCTCTTTCACTCTTCCACCCACCTATTCACTTACCTGTATGGTACCCCATGTACTCACCTGCATGCAAAATCATCTTCTTGCCTATGGGCACTAGGCTGGTGCTTCTAGGGAACAGGTGAAGGAGCAAAGCCTGTTTTCCCCTAGGAAGAGCAGTAAATAAAAGACTCTCTCTATGCAGATTGATAAATACCCTCCAGCATTTTCCCCGATGAAAATAGGGGTGCCCTATTCCATAATACCGTAATAACAACAATAATTTTGTTATTTGTACCCTAACCATCAGATTTGGTTGCACCAGCCACTCTGGGCAGCTTCCAATATATATATATATAGACACAATAAAATAGTTAACCATATATGTGTGTGTGTGTGTGTGTGTGTGTGTGTGTGTGTGTGTATAAACTTCCCTACACAGGGTTGCCTTCAGATGTCCTCTGAAGGTTGTATAGTTCCTCATCTCTTTGGTTCCAGGGTCGCATAACTCCATACCCTGCAACATTTCTCCAATGAAAATAGGGATGTCCTAAGGAAAAGTGGGACATTCCACGATCAAAGCAAAAAGCAGGGTGGCTTCTGTAAATCCGGAACAGTCCCTGGAAAATAGGGAAACTGGGAGGGTTTGCTCTCCTGTCTTTGCATGTTTAAAAATTCTGAGCTCACAATGACAGAGGTTGACCCTCCAGAATACTTTAGCTTCTTCTTCTTTTTAATTATTTATTTGGTTTTTCAGATTCAAATTTTAGTCGCATGTCCAACATACAACATAAAATCAAGATTCCAAGGAATCTCTTGGACTTCCCTCCTCCACTTTGTGGGTCCTATTGTTAATCATTCCCTCCTGCATCTTCTATAATAATCCTAACCTTTTACCTCTCCATTGTATCCAAAATTCACCATTAAACTACAAGTGTTATTCCAACCCTACTAACGATTTTAACTGTTTACAATGGTCTTCAAAATAAGTTATAAACTCCCCCCGTTCCTTATTAAAATTTTGGCCTTCCTGATTTCTGATTCTTCCGGTCATTTTAGCCATTTTGGCATAATCTATCAATTTGCGGAATACTTTAGCTTCCTTAACCTCACCTCACTTTGTATGTGCTGCTGCTTCCTGTCATTCTGAAAGATCGAGACAAGCAGAGGCATATAATTTGCAGTATTTGATGCATTGGCTACACTACATTTTACTTCCATAATTAACTGGAAACAAATCAAAACAATCTGGGGTGAGAGTTAGGGCATGGGGAACCTGGAAAAGTACAAAATGAGATTTGCTCTTTCCATCTCTTCATGGGTAGGCAAACTAAGGCCCAGGGGCCGGATCCGGCCCAATCGCCTTCTAAATCTGGCCCATGGACAGCCCGGGAACCAGCGTTTTTTTACATGAGTAGAATGTGTCCTTTTATTTAAAATGTATCTCTGGGTTATTTGTGAGCCATAGGAATTCATTCATTTCCCCCCTTCAAAATATAGTCCGGCCCCCCACAAGGTCTGAGGGACAGTGGACCGGCCCCCTGCTGAATTTTTTTTGCTGATACTGAACTTGCTCTTCCTAAAAGAAAAAGACAGGGGTGAAGGAGCTTTTTCATCGATCCACATCAAGGAAAAGCAGACTATAGAGCACCTAGCCAGTTTTGTTTCTTTCAGTCAGAAGACTATGAGTTAGGCACGCAGCCACCAGACAAGAGTCTCTCGTGATGAGCTCACTGAAGTACCTGGCAAATCTTCAGTGAATTCTCTTCCAGTGTTCCCCACAGGAGGGGAAAGCAGATGCTTTCACCTCTTCTCTCTGCATAAATTCATTTAGAGGTGATTGTGAGCGGTGCCCTCCCACATATGCACACATCAAAGGCCCCTTGCTGACTGACATTCTTTAATAGAGCAGAAAATATCAGGAGCCCTTGGAGGTTTAGACACATGGCTAAGGGGTAAACCAGACAAGACACCCACTGTGCAATTAGCAATTGCGTTCTCCAACCAAGTGATTTGTACAAAAATGCACACACTGGAGTAAAGTGTACACATGAATGCATTTCACTAAAAACAACATATTAAAAATGCCTTATATTGGGGAGGGGGGATTTCTGCAAAAATGTGTGTATCAGGCAAAATGCCATAAAAAGATGCATATTAGAAATTTGCAACAAAATGCTGATGTCCTTTCATAAGGACTTTAAAAAATGCGTATGATGCTGTGGAAATGTGGAGAGCTGAACTCAGGACTGAAAAATTCGCAAACCAAGAGGAACCAAAATTCACAGATACACCCACTCCTACTGGAAGCAAACCAGCTCCATTGAGAATGCATTGCATTTGATTTATGAAAGTTCAGCCTATGAAGTTCGATCTGTCATAGTACACTCAAACCTGGAAGTCATTGTTTGATGATGCTGTGATCAGCTGACAAAGTGGGTTCTCCTTTATGGAGATCACGTGTTGCAGTGGGGGGCCAGTAAGTCACCCCTCTGTTGCTGGGCGGGTTAGGATAGATGGTCTTTTGTAATTGGGTCCTGGGTGTAGTTGGGGAAATTTGTATGTTGCAATCTGTTGATTGACAGCCTAGGGACTATATATTGCATGGCACACTGCTCGTTTTTCCTCTTTGCTGCTTGCATCAGATCACCCGCCCTCCCGCCCCCCATTGTTAGGCCTCTGCGTTGTCCTTGCTATGCCTGTCATGGGGTCGTCTGCTTTTGGGGCAGGGGCCTGGTAGGAATTTTTCCATTTGGCTGGTTGGCTGGTGCCATCTGGTTTTCGCCTACTGCGTAGCAATTAGTCACAACTTGTAAGGTTGGCAGTTAGGCATTGGTTATTATTGGTTGGTGGAGGGGTCAGAATTGACGGTGGCTGCCCCTCCAATGCTGCTGCTGCGCGGGGAATTACGTTAAAGGAATCCAGGGGCTCGCCATGCTTTTGTCCGTATCCCCCAGTCGGGGGCCAGGACCACGCAAGAGCCCCTGGGAGCATTTGGGGAGAGGCGAGGGCCAGACCCCTGGCTCCCATTCTCTCCCCCAAAGGTTTTCCCCTTACTGACGAATGTCAGTTCTGTCCCTAGCGGGACAGATAGTCTGAACCAATGCCTAAGCAACCACTCACATGATTTGTAATTCAATAAAGTTGTGGCCAAAATTAATGCCAAAAACCTTAAACTTAAATTTATGTCTGAAGTGTGATTTATTTTGAGGGGTGCTTTGGGGACCTCAACACGCAAACATGCTTGTACAAACCAGGCAACAATTGTTCTCAGCCGCTTCCTCTGTGTAAGTTGACAGTTTCTATCCTGTTCTAGTATCTCCCAGCTAGATGACTGCACAGACTTCAGTGGAAGAAACCCTGGCAGCTCATTAAAAGGGATGTCTACAGTTTTGCCCATACCATGAAAGGTGAGCAGAGAAGCTTTTGTGTGGCCAGAATCCCTATGCGATTGATCGATCCATCGATCCATCGATCGATCCATCCATCCATCCAACCAACCAACCACCCATCCTCCAACCCCTCCATGCATTGTGGTTCATGTTCAAGGAGCCACTGCATTGTGGCTTATGGTTTTAATGTTCAGAAGCCAACCACACCCCTTTTAGGAAGACTCTAGCCCAAGATGGGGGTTCCTTCCCAGGAACTGAGGCAAACTCTGAAAGGGGAAACAGAGATAGCATCAAGCTTACTTGTCACCACCCCAATACACCGCATAGCATGAACCAAGTGATCAGGCATGTGAGAGGTTTGCACCCATAACCCCAAAAGCCTTTTCCCCCTAAGGGACTTAAGAATAAAAAAAGAAAGGAAATGGAAGAACCTTCCTTCAATAAAATAACAAAAATAACATTTTTGTTTAAGTCCATCATATTATAGCTACTTCCACATAGGTGTCTAGACTCCTCATGTGTAAATCACTGTGGATGGTGAGTTGAGTGACGTTGACAGACTTTGAGAGACAAAGGGCTGTTTGGCAACAGTCCCCTTTTAAAAGTTTAGACCCAAGTGGGTCTTGACTGACAGCTGGCTGGGTCCTGCCAATCGTAAGTCAGTCACATCTGACAGCTGGACACCTTTTGGAAATTGGGAGATGACTATAGCAGAGTTAATTTTCACTGGAGTTCTCCACCTCTCTGCCAGTCACAGCTTATCCTCTACCTTGTGTACTCAATGAGAGACATGACCTCTCTTCTAAGGAAGAATGGAAAACAAGATATGATGGATTTTCGCTACACTCTGTGCTCCAAACATTAGTCCAGTGAAAATTAATTCTGGTGTCAGGGCTTGGAAATCCAGTACCTTTTCAGAAAAGTTGCACAGGCAGTAAATCATAGCTTAGTTATAAAGTGGCGAAAGTTCCTGAACTATTGGTATAGGAATGCAATAATGGCTGGTAATAATGGCAACCAGCTCAGACCTTTTCACTCATTTAGTTTTTCAGGTAGACAGGATACAATAGACTTGATTACCTATTTTCTCACAAAGTGAAAGGAAGGGACATAGCTAATGTCAGGAGCTGGCTGGCTTCCGGCTTGAGAAAACAGCATGCAAGAGGTAATTAACAGAAGATTTCTTGCATACAAGCAATTAGCCTCCGACCACTCTTTCCGAGCAACCATCCATCACAATCACGTTGACCCTTCTGAAGAATCCCTCCAGCTACTGCAGAAAATCCTGAACCTCCTACCCTTACGTTTTGGGGGTCGTCTTCTGTCTTGGACTTTTCCCATTCATCTAGTCCTGGGACTAATGGGGTCAGCTACCTCCTCTTCTGGCGAGGAAATGCTCACCCTCCCTTGTGCTGTGAGTGACTGTGATTCCTCAGAGAACTGGCTCCCCCCCAGCCTGCCTTTCCTGAGCTGACAAGCTGCATTCCTGCCGGCTTCAGAGGGAGGAGAAGGCGTCAGCCCACTGATTCCAGCTGTCTGAGAAATCTGTTCTCTGTTCTCCTTCTGCCTGCCTGTCTTCTGTCTCAGGCTGTCCTCCTTGGTTTTGGGCTGCCTTGTTCATGACAGCTAATAATAATAATAATAATAATAATAATAATACCCCACCCATCTGGCTGGGTTACCCCAGCCACTCTGGGAAGCTCGCAACAGATTATTATTATTATTATTATTATTATTGTTATTATTATTATTATTATTATACAGGGCTGACTTCAGATGTCTTCTAAAGGTTGCATAGTTACTTATCTCCTTGACATCTGATGGGAAGGTGTTCCACAGGCAGGTGCCACGACCGAGAAGGCCCTCTGCCTGGTTCCCTGTAACCTCACAGTGAGGGAACTGCCAGAAGGCCCTCAGAGCTGGAACTCAGTGAACGATGGAGATGGAGACACTCCTTCAGCATGAAACATCCCCAGCCAGATGCTCTTCAACTTTCTTCAAAACTTTGATTCATGTTCACCTCATATCTTTTGAGTAAATTTCTTTTGCCCTGAAGTGTTCCTCAGTGGCTAAACCAGAGACAAAAACCAGCAGCATTAATAATTGTTTTATCAGAGGAATGAAGAAATCATTATCAGAGTAACGCTTTAAAAGACGGTTTGCAAAATGAATTTAATTTACTTTTTAATAAGACAACTACACATGGCAAATTAATTCCAGTTGGTTATTTAAATAATTTCTTAAGATTAACAATTAAGAAATGTATACTGAGTCCAAATTGTTATATACATGGAGCTAATGCACATCAATTAAATTTCCATTTAAGTATCAACTTGTATTTATTTTTGCTTGGCACACTTTCACTATTTTAATGAAAGCAGAAGTAGGTTTAACTAAGGTAATTATCTTAACTGGGTAAATATATGCTCACAAACCTTTAAACGGTACACATTTTCATAATAACGAAATCTACCTTACAATTAGCAACATTTTTAAATCTTTTTGTTTACTTTCTGTCCATGAATTCACTTACCCACAGTGGAAAATACCCTGAAATTAAGCTGGCATGACTGAAAGCCTTTTTCAATCTTTCTTTTGGTCAGAATTCCTGCCCTTCTTTTGGTTACAATAGGTTGTATTGTCTAGGTCTGGGCATATAAATGCCCTCCCCCCATCAATCCAATTCAGGGTCCAATCCAGTGCTTCATAGCAGTGAAATCAACCTGGGATGATCTGGGTGCAAACCAATTTGGATCTGGGCCCCAAACTGGTTAGGGATCCTTGTACAGTTGTGCAGTCAGTCACGTGTATCCGAAGAAGTGTGCATGCACATGAAAACTCATACCAAGAACAAACTTAGTTGGTCTCTAAGGTGCTACTGGAAGAATTTTTTATTTTATTTTTTATTTTGTTTTGACTATGGCAGACCAACATGGCTACCTACCTGTAATGATAAATTTATCATTTATGCCCTGCCCATCTGGCTGGGTTGCTGCAGCCATTCATTTCATAGGAAATGATTCATAAAATTAAAAAAATAATATATCTTATGCTCTACGATGAAGTGTACTGGAAAAGTTCATGGATTTCTGATTATTTAATTAGAGAACTTAAGACATAAGCATGTAAACTTGACTTGGTATAACCACATTTTCTGCACTGCACAGAAAAGTTCATTGCTATGACATCTGAAAAAGACCACAAAGACCCTTCATGAAGATGATAATGAGAATAGGTTACATTCGTACCAATTTCCACATTCTTATTACAAGCTTTTTAATGAGAAGGGATTAATTTTCTGCCATCTTCCATTCTCATTACAACTCAGTCAAGAGAATGAGGTATCAGGAGTTTAATGCTTAATTTATATTCAATGAATCTTTGTAGTGAGTTACACTCCTTTGACCTTTTCAATATTTCATACTTTGATTGGGTGGCCATTCAGTTCTTGCCTTGTTTTTTACCTTATTAGAGTAACCTACAGATTTGCAGGGGAAACAGTCCTGCTACACAATGGAAACAGCTGAAACTATCAGGAATGGCAATGCAGTGCAGATTTGTGTACCTCAGTCCAATAAATGCACAAAGTGTTAAGGTTTTGATACACTGCTGCTCATGTAACAGCTTGAAACAAAGAATGGCAAATTATTCAGTTTGGAACCTTGAATTGGAACCTTGAGCTGTAAAAAAGAGCTATAGCAATACCCATCATTTTAATTGTATATTTCAATAGCATGTCCCATTTCTCATGCCGTACTGAATAATTCTATGGATATGCAAAACAGCATGCATAAAACAGTCTTCATTGGCTGCTGGTCTTTGTCTGGATTAATGTAAAAATTGTAATATGGCATTGCACCAGCTATAGTCCGTATAATTCTATGGGAAGGTCACTCTGTGCCTTCCCATAGAAACAGCTACTTTTTCCTGGAGCCCGAGCTCTCAGACAACCCTTGAGAAATTTTGCTAGTCTTATCAAAATATCTGTTGTTTACTTTGAAATTCCACAGGCATTCCAAGTTAGTTCATATTTTTTTTTTTTGAAACACCCTGGCACAAGATGGCGCTGTAACTACTAGCTTTGATAACTTTAAGAGTGGATGAGACATATTCATGGAGGATCAGTCTCATGGTTACTGGTCATGATGGCTATATGGAAACTGCAGAATCAGAGGCAGAATGGCACTCAACACCAGATGTTGGGGAGCAAGGGAGGTCCACTGTGGAAAGATGGATGCTGAGCTAGGTGAGCATTTGGTGTGATCCATCAGGATTTTGCGTGGTCAGGCGGAGTCCCCCCAAACCCCGGGCAGCCCCTGAGGGAAAAAACGACACGGGATGACGTTCTATGGGATTAAAATTGTTGTTGTTGTTGTTCAGTCGTGTCCGACTCTTTGTGACCCCATGGACCAGAACACGCCAGGCACGCCTATCCTTCACTGCCTCTCGCAGTTTGGCCAAACTCATGTTAGTAGCTTCGAGAACACTGTCCAACCATCTCATCCTCTGTCGTCCCCTTCTCCTTGTGCCCTCCATCTTTCCCAACATCAGGGTCTTTTCCAAGGAGTCTTCTCTTCTCATGAGGTGGCCAAAGTACTGGAGCCTCAACTTCAGGATCTGTCCTTCTAGTGAGCACTCAGGGCTGATTTCTTTAAGAATGGATAGGTTTGATCTTCTTGCAGTCCATGGGACTCTCAAGTGTCTCCTCCAGCACCATAATTCAAAAGCATCAATTCTTCGGCGATCAGCCTTATTTAGGTGCTGGAGGAGACTCTTGGGATTAAAATTGGACACAACTTTATTAAAATTCAGATGTAGGGAGACCTTGGCACAGGCATTGGGCGTTTATCTGGTCATTCTTAAGTTCTTAAGCAGGAACCCTTGAGTTTACCTTGAATTATTTTTGTTTCGGGTGAAATTTTGTTGCAACTTTCAGTCTTCTGCTGGTTTTTGCCAACAGCTCTGATCAGCCTCAGCCTCCCAAGAAGAATTCCATACCTATGAGAAAGGTTGATGGCTCCCACAGCGGAAGTTAAATGATGAACTGCATTCATGTTTGCTACATGTTGACAGTTTTATGGAAACCCTTTTGAAATAGTCTCACCCCCCCCCCCCAAAGTTCTAATGGGTTAATGTAGGGGGGATGGCAGGAGGGTTGGTGAGTGGAGGGTACAGCCCCTAGTGTCCCTGTGTGTATCTGTATATGTGTGTATATATTTAGAGAGTGAGATAAATTGCACAGATTATGTGATGATAATACAATTTCTCTCCCCTACCTAATAAGGCAGAGATGCTGCAAAACCTTCTTCCTTATTTTGATCTTACCAAAACGTGAGGGTATGTGCTTCAGAACATAAGGAGAGCCCTGCTGGATCAGACCAAAGACCCACCTAGTTGAGCATTTTGTTCTCATAGTGGCCAACCAGAGCTGAGTGCAATAGCAGTCTCCCTGTTTGCGGTTCCCAACAACTAGTCTCCGTGGTCTGGTTCCCTTTTAACGCCGTCCAAGTTGGCGACAATCACTACACGTTGTGCTTGCAAGCTCCATAGTTTAACTATATGACTAAGGACTTTCTTTTACCTGTCCTGAATCTTCCAACATTCATCTTTGTTCGGTTTTCCATGGTATTATGCAAGAGGGAGAAAAATCCTTCTCCATTCACTTTCTACACACCATAATTCTATACAGTGGAACCCCGGGTTATGCACCTCCCGTGTTGCGGACTTTCAAGTTGCAAACACCCACAACCTGGAAGTGTTTCCGGAGCGTGCATGACCCCCAGATGCGCAGAAGCATTCTGCGCACTTCGCGCATGTGCAGAAGTGCTCAAATCACACTTCTTCTGGGTTTTTTTTTGTGCATTCGTGATACACACGCCTGCATTATGTACCACGACCCAGAACGGTATCTCTGTATCACTGTACACCTCTATCACCTCTCCCCATAATCACGGTTCCTGTAAATTGAAAAGGCCCCCAAGTTGTAATCTTTCCTCATGGGGGAGCTACTCCAGCCCCGTGATTATTTTGGGTGCCCTTTCCTGATTCCCCCCCTACAATATCCCTTTTTAAGATGCAGCAACTGGAATATGCATGCTGTTCCGAGTGTGATTGCACTTTAGATTTGTATAACAGCATTCAGATATTAGGGTCGCGGGCCGTGCTGTGGTCTAAACCACTGAGCCTAGGGCTTGCTGATCGGAAGGTCAGCAGTTTGAATCCCTGTGACGGGGTGAGCTCCCGTTGTTCGGTCCCAGCTCCTGCCAACCTAGCAGTTCGAAAGCACATCAAAGTGCAAGTAGATAAATAGGTACCGCTCCAGTGGGAAGATTAACGGCGTTTCTGGTTTCACCAGAAGCGGCTTAGTCATGCTGGTCACATGACCCAGAAAAACTGTCTGTGGACAAACGCTGGTTCCCTCAGCCTGTAAAGCGAGATGAGCGCTGCAACCCCAGAGTCGTCTGCGACTGGACTTAACTGTCAGGGGCCCCTTTGCCTTTTATTCAGATATTGGCAGTTGTATTTTCAAACCCTTTCCTAATGATCCCTGGCATGGAATCCAGCTTTCTTGCAGCTTCCATACGCTTGCATGACATTTTCATCAAGCTGACAACTAACCAGTTCAGAGCAGGTCCCATTAGTCTTTGTGTGACATTAAGATTCCTTGCCCCAATCTGGCTAATTGACAGTGAGACTGGACCCAACCTGCTGGGAAGGGCTGCCCAAGAAGGCTCTCCTGCAGATAAGCACTGGCTTCTCAATGGTGAACTTTCTTGCACAGCTCACCCACGCCAAAAGCAGGACTTGCAAATCAGCTGGCAGGTATCAACTAGGCATGGATGTGTATAGACTAATTATCACACCACTGTACTTAAGAGAGACTTATCATCTATTCTGTCATTTAACCACTTAGGAGTTAGATTGTCAAGTCTCGGAATCCAGGAAATTTCTATTCTAAGATTTCTCTGCCCCCCAAAATGTCTCTTTCTTCCTTGTTTTCCTTCCAGCAGCAGGTGAAGACTTTCTTTTTTAAATATATATATTTTTATTAAAGATTTCTTAGTTTACAAAAATTCCTGCCAACCTAGCAGTTTGAAAGCGCGTCAAAGTGCAAGTAGATAAATAGGTACCACTCTGGTGGGAAGGTAAACGGCATTTCCATGCGCTGCTCTGGTTTCGCCAGAAGCGGCTTAGCCATGCTGGCCACATGAGCCGGAAAAACTGTCTGCGGACAAACGCCGGCTCCCTCAGCCTATAGAGCAAGATGAGCCTGAGTCTTCCGCAACTGGATCTAACGGTCATTGTAGCTTTACTTTTACCTTTTAGTTTACAAAAATACATGCATTGTCTCTTTTATCAAGTTGTGTTTTCTACAGATCAGTTTCATTTATGAGACATGAGTGTTCTATACCAGGCATGTCCAACAGGTCGATCGCGATCTACCCGTCGATCGCCAGGATGTTACTGGTCGATCGCCGGTAGATCGTGGGTTCTTCAGCCTAAAAGGAAAAAAAGCTCTCCGCCTAAAAAAGCTCAATGACTCTTGTCTTTCTCCCCCTCCCAAAATCTCAATAACAATGGGCAATTGCAGGGAGAGCTCCTTCCCTCTTGCCCGACACACAGCTGTGTGTGTGTGTTGCACGGGATGGTGGGGGGGCGTGGTCTATCTGGCGTAGCTTTTCCAGCTGCATGTCTCCTTTCTCAGTGCAGTTCCCCTCCACCTTGCTGGGGAGAGAAGGCTCGCAGACTTTGCTTTTAAGAGCAGAGACCAGGGAGATCTTTAGGGTGGGATTTGTTTCTGCGTCTTCCGTCGCCCCCCCCCAACCTGGCCATGGTGTGAAGAAGCCCTCTTTTCTTCCTTTCTCTTCCTCTCCTCCCCCCCCCCCGCCCGTCCCCATTTACAACTTTGGGGTGTCTCCCCCACTGCACCACCTCTTGTGTTCCATAGAGAGCCAATTGCTGGAGATCTCTGCTGTCTTTTGAAAAATCCATTTGTAAACAACAGCCCTCAATCTTTCTCTACTTCTCCCCTCCCGCTTTCCTTTGTCCCATTGATGGGGGGGGGGGAGGCGCAGTGTGTGTGTGTGTGTGTGTTAAGACCCTGAATGACACTCTTCCTTTTCCTTCTCCTGGCGTGTTTGTGTGTGTGTTTGCGCGCACACTCATGCGTGGATGGAGTGGAGGCAGCATGATGCCATGGAGCCCCTGAGTGGAGGCAGCATGATGCCATGGAGCCCCTGCCTGAGGGTGCCGCTGCCTGCTCCTCCTCCTTTGCGCCCTGCTCTGCACCTCTGGGGACACCAGCGTCCGCTAGGGACGGGGAGTGGGGGGCCGCCTGCCTGGGTGTGTGCTGTGAGGGAGACAAATGGTAAGCTCTCCTCCTATATAAGCACAAGAACACTAAACTAGAGCTTAGGTATTCAGGCTGCAATCCTGTTCACATTTTCCTGAAAGTAAATCTCCCTGAACTAAATGGAACTTACTTCTGAGTAGACATGCATAGTCAGTCACAGAAATCCCAATGTAATTTTCCTCTTCTAAAAAACAGCCATGCCCATGTATTATCCAGGAGTGACAAGATGTGTGTCTGTGGGGCTGGGGCATGGGGGGCTTTTTGTCCCCGACCCTTTCAACGTGGGGCTAATTGCTAGGGACCATCCTCTTTTCTGCACTTCCACACTTCCACCACTTTGATTTTTGCCAGTTTCACATCCCACTTCCTTCCATGCAACTCCTGGATCGGGTCCTCCCCGCTCCATCCCCCTTCCAATAGTCTTCCTTGCTGGTTTAGGTTTTAGGTCAATCCCTCTTGGGAACGAACTTGGCAGTCTGGGGGGGGGGGGATGAGGTGTCATTTTGACAGCTGCCTTGTAGATGGGGGCGGGGGCGTTGTCCCCCTTGTTTGTCCCCATTAAGAGGAATTGATACCACCCCACCCTCACTAGCAATGCTTCTTATTTACACAATGACCATTCTCTGAAGTTCCCCCCCAGCGCCTCCTCAGAAAGCAGCAGGGGAGAAGTAGAGAAAGATTGAGGGCTCGGGGGGGGGGGGGGCTCCGCAGCAGCAGAATTCCCCCCTTTTGGGAGTTGGCAACGGAATGTATTTTGCCCCCTCCCCAGTCATTTTTGATCACTTTCCTAATATGCAGGACCATCTGGAAAAAAATCCTGACTTTGTTTTTCAAACAGAGAAGTATGTGGCCGAAATTGATTCTGTTATTCTGGAGTTAGAAAAAAGATTTGGCGATTTCCAGAAAATTGAATTAATTGTAGAGTACATGTCATTTCCATTCAAATCTGATTTGGACATTTTAAAAATTGCAGTCATTATCAGTACAAATTACTCATTGTGCAAAACATCTCTTGAAAACGAGACATTAACTCTGAAAAACGACATTTTTCTGAGGGTCTGTGCAGAAGAAGAATCATTTTGGAAGTTTGTGCCTAGACAAAAATTTCCAAATTTGAGAAGATGCAGTGAAATTTTATACTCATGTTTTGGTTGTACTTATTTGTGTGAATCTGTGTTTTCATATTTAAAAATGATGAAGAGTAAGCAATGTTCAAACATGACAGATGAGCACCTTAAGGATTCCCTGAAGCTGGCCCTGACACAGTACTCGCCTGATATTGAACAGTTGGTTACCGAAATGGTGACGCAGATGTCACACTAACAATCGATGAAGGCATGTTTTTTTTTTTTTTTTACAACATCTTGATAGGTAGGTTAAAGGGGTTAAAGGAGTGGGTAAAGGAGTTTGTGCGGTGTACAGTTTTGTGAGTGCTTTTATGATGCAACTCTCTCCCAAGAAATCTCTAAAAGTTTCTGTTGTCCCCCATAAGAAAAGTATTTGAGCCGAACCCCTAAAAAATGGGGCATTCCTCATCCCCAAAAAGGTCAACAACTTTGAGCTGAACCCCCAAAAAACGGGGGTAGATCACTGCCAGATTTTAATTCTGAAAGTAGATCCCAGTCTCCTGGGAGTTGGCCACCCCTGTTCTATACAATCAAAGGCAACCAACCACACCCTAGGTGAAGACCTTCTTCTTCCAAAAGGCTTTTTGGAGCTGACTGCGTTTAAGGAAACAACTGATGCCGTGGTACTTTGAATTGCAATTATATGTATGCCTTAAATAGATTGTGCGTGTGCATTTGTGTGTGATATATATGGTTTTAATTCAGTCACAGTTAAATTATTATTATGATTGTTATTCTTCTATATTTTTAGTTGTTCTTATTTTTATCTCTAGGCCTGTGTCAGGGGAAAAGGTGGGGTATAAATAAATATATGATGATAACAACAACAGCTATCTATTCAACATCCTGGAATATACAGAATATACTGGTAATAGTTTGACAGTAAGAGCTGTTCCACAGTGGAATTTGCTGCTAAGGAGTGTGGTGGAGTCTCCTTCTTTGGAGGTCTTTAAGCGGAGGCTTGACAGCCATCTGTCAGGAATGCTTTGGTGGTGTTTCCTGCTTGGCAGGGAGTTGGACTGGATGGCCCTTGTGGTCTCTTCCAACTCTAGGATTCTATGATTCTCTCTCTCTCTCTCTCTCTCTCTCTCTCTCTCTCTCTCTCACACACACACACACACACACACACACACTTCTATGATTCATAGATATGCATACCTTTCGGATGTCATGTAGCTCTTGATAAAATTATGGGTACTATTCACTTTCTACCAGCATTTAGACAACCATTACTGTCCACCTGTATATCTCTAATGTTGCTTTTATAAGCAAAACCTGGTTTCTCCTAAAAAATAGATGTGTTGCCCCAAAATGTGTCATACTTATTTTGATGTAAGTCAAACTATACATTCGTCTACATCTGTCATTCTGATGTGTCACTCCTACTCTATCTTTAGGTTCAGAACCTCACTATGCAAGGTAGAAAAATTTGGTGTTCTTTAAATATGATATTATTTGGATAGCCTATGTTTCTAAAATCTTTATGGCTTCCCTTAAAAAAATATCTCAGCACAATTTCTATGTCATGTGCTTTGATAAAGCAAGTTATGCACCACCATCTATAGGCATTCTGCATGTCACACTGGACATTTTTTCCTGCATTCCTGCTAACCATAATGTCAAAATAATTGAGGTTGGTTCACCAAAAACCCTTTCAAACCTCAAATCTGAGTCTTTGCGATTCTAGGTGCATCCAGATGGGGATTAATATCACAAATGAGTCATTCAGATATTGAAAATGGGGCAGTGGGAACAGGGTGCTGCTGTTGCCATTTTAACTTATTGGATGTTCCGGTGAAAGAGTAAACCCAGATTAAATGAGAGAGGGGAAAATACGAGCTGGCAATTTGATGCTGATGACATCATGGGGATGCTGAAACTAGCAGGCATGAGCAGCACTGATCCCACAATACAGTAAAT
The DNA here is from genome assembly GCF_009819535.1 of Lacerta agilis. Classification (NCBI taxonomy): domain Eukaryota; kingdom Metazoa; phylum Chordata; class Lepidosauria; order Squamata; family Lacertidae; genus Lacerta; species Lacerta agilis. The sequence continues at coordinate 45,369,134 of NC_046325.1, forward strand.
ACATATCTGGATAAAGGTAAAAGGACCCCTGACCAGGGGCGTCGCTATGGGGGGGCGATGGGGGCGGGACGCCCCCAGTTCAACCCCTGGGGAGGGTGAAGCGGGCGGCCAGCCCCACCCTCGCCGCGATCCGTGAGCCCAATGTGCGACCGGTGGCTAGCTTTATATCGCCAGGCGGCCGCTGCTCTCTCAGCCTCTCAGCCGGCTCAGCTAGCTTTCCCCTGGGAGGGGGGTTGACACTCTCGGAGCTGGCCCCACCCCCGCGATCAGCAACGCAGCCAGAGCCAGCCCGCGCCTACAGTATTCTTTTGTATTTTTCTTTTTCTTCCGAGGCTGCTGGGCTTGGGGGGGGGTGGCCCTGAGAGGAGGCGAGGGGCGGGCTAGCGCGGCGCCACGCTAGTGGCTGGCTGGCCCGTGATGCCTCCTCGTTGGCCCCGCCCCTCGTCCCGCGCGCCTGCAGCTTTCTTTTGTATTTTTTCTTTTTCCGAGGCTGCCCACGCTGCGAGGAAGAAAATGAAACCGACCAGGAAAAGTAACTGGGAAGTTGCTGGGGTGCATATGTCCTCACCCCCCCCAACCTCTCTTTCTTTTTGCTCGGGGGTTTGGTTTTTTCTTTTGTAAAACTGCCGTCTGTTTTCTCAACAGAGAAACAGAGAATGGTGCGCCCTCGTGGAGAACCGGGTGGTTTGTGTGTGTGTGTGTGTGTGTGTGTGTGTGTGTGTGTGTGTTTTCGTGTGCATGGAGAGTATCCGATCGGTGTTTGCAAAGAGTGTTCAACTTTGGGGGGGGAGAGAAGAGGGACAAAAAAAGCATGAGAAATGCCTTCCAGGCACTCAGCTATGCAAAAGCGAGCGAGAGGTGAGGGAGTCAGGGAAGAGGATCTTTTGTTCGGTAACATTCTGTGCAGCATTGCGAGAGAGATCCAACTTCTTTCCTGCCTTTTCTCTCTGAATGGAGGTTCTTCTGTTGCCTCCCTCCCCCCCCCCCCCACCCCGTCCGGCTTTCTTTAAAGGAAACACACACAAACCTTTTTTTAAAAAAAGATTTCGAAGGTTTCTCCTCCCAAAGCTGCTGTCTTTACTTTTACATGCTTCTGTTCCCTCTAGATCCCCAAATGGCAACTTTCCCACTTTTCTCTTTTGCAAACTCCTTCCCACAACTGCCTCTCAAACCCCCCCCCCCCACAAAGAAAAAAACCCCTGGCGATTTAAGTGGTTTCTCTTAAAAAAAAGAAAACAAAACCTGATTTCAGGTGCTTGTAAAACGACAACTTTTGGGGGGAGGGGGTGGATTTGTTTGGAGCAAAGCCGGGGTAACGCGTGCTGGGGGGTGGGGGGGGAGAGATCCTTTCTTTCCTGAATTAGAGATCCTTTCTTTCCTGAATTAGAGGTCTCAAACCGGCTCTGCAGCAAGTCTCCTTCCACGATACTTTCTTTTTTCATCACGTTCAGCTTGCCTCCTCCTGCGGTTTGCCTTATTAATCTTATAGCTATCAATTAAACCAGGAGGAAAAGTGCTGCCTTAATCTCTCGCCCCCCTCCCAAAATTTAGGGTATGCATGAGTGACAGTTACTAGTTCCGGAAGATCAACTCCCCCCCCACCCAGTTGTGCAGCGTCTTTCTCTCTCCCCTCCCCACCCGTTTCAGCAGCCCCGGCAAAAGACACAAGCAACAACACGGATCATCAAGCAAAGGAGCCAGAAGGCTCAGGTTGTAGCAAACGCTGGCTGTGGAGCGGGGAGGGAGAGGGATTGACAAAACCTTCTGCAGGGCAATGCAGACAACCTATGGCTAAGTTTCAAGTTATAGTTTGCTTACAAAAGATTACAGTTTTTTGTTTTTTTTTAAGTAGAAAGGAAAATAGCTGAATAGGCTATTCTGAAGGGAAATGTGCTGCATTGCCTTTTCTAACAGCCAGAAATCCACACAGTAAGGTGTGTTTCCGACTTGCTGAAATGGATGTGAGCATTTCAGGTTGCCAACGTACTAGCCCAATCCAGTTCAGTAAATGGTCAAAAGCAAACTATGGTTTGATTCTGCACATTACGTTTAGCTACATATGGAGATGCGGGGGGGGGGTGACAAAAATTTTTTTGCCCCCGGGTACCAATTTACCTAGCTACGCCCCTGCCCCTGACCATTAGGTCCAGTCGCGGACGACTCTGGGGTTGCGGTGGTCATCTCGCATTACTGGCCGAGGGAGCCGGCGTACAGCTTCCGGGTCATGTGGCCAGCATGACTAAGCCGCTTCTGATGAACCAGAGCAGCGCATGGAAACGCCATTTACCTTCCCACCAGAGCGGTACCTATTTATCTACTTGCATGTGACATGCTTTGGAACTGCTAGGTGGGCAGGAGCTGGGACTGAGCAATGGGAGCTCACTCTGTCGTGGGGATTTGAACCGCTGACCTTCTGATCGGCAAGCTGGTTATGCTCCATTTTTTCTGGTCACACTGACACCATACATTTAAAGCACTGTGATACGAGAGAGAGAGAGAGAGAGAGAGAGAGAGAGAGAGCTTTTTCTGGGGGAATGCAGCGGTACGCATACATCTAAACATTTTGTGAATCTAAGTTTGGCCTCATTGAGGGGCATTATTTCAATATGAGTAGGAAAATGAGAGTACCTACCCCTAAACATTTTTTAAAGAAAAAAGCACTACACACAAACACACACACACACACCTTTATTGAAAGTCCAAAAAGTACATAACTATATGTGCACCAAACATGGTAATAGACAAACAAACAAAAAGTGAAAGTGAAAGTGAAAGTGAAAGAGAACCTGTGCAGAAGGGAAAACAAAGGGGGAAGGGGGAAGCACTGTGTACAACTTGAAACAGTCATGGCTTCTCCCAAAGAATTCTTGAAGCTGTAGTTTGTTATGGGTGCTGAGAGTTGTTAGAAGGCCCCAATTCCCCTCACTGAGCTACAATTCCCAGAGAAGCTTAACAACCAGTCCCTCTTCCCAAGGAACTCTGGGAACTATAGCTCATCCTAGGAAAATAGGGGTCACTGAGAGCTTTGCCTTCCTAATTTTACCACGTTGCGCACTAATTCACTTGTGGCATGTTGATGAAATGTCTGCTTTAGGATCACATGCTTAGCAGTTTCAGAACAAACGACCTTGCTGTTTGAGAAGTACAGATCTATAACTCAATCCTTTTCTTACAATTGTGGCTCCTCTCCACAAGGTGGGTGAATTATAGGAGCTAGTAGGGGTACTCCAGATCTCTTGAGTAATTGGAACAGTATTTATGCAATCACAAATGGAGTGCCTGATGCAAGCTTCACCCAACGCAGGTTTTCTTTTCATTTTTTAGAAATGTAAAGAGAGAACAATGCATCATGGCAAATGAGCTGCTATCAAGCATCGCGCTGGAATCTCCCTCCCTCCCTCTGCATTTCCAAAAATACTTTTAGCCCGTACAGTGTCATAACATTTAGGCACCACGTTTCATGTTCACGTCTTAACAATCCATACAACCCCTCTGTAAGATAAATCAGTATCATTATTCCTCCATTGCCGGATGTAGGTTGCGATGGTTGCTGAAAGAATGAGTTGCCTGAGGCCACCTGGTGATTTATGGCTGAGGTGAGATTTAAGCTATGAACTTCCTGAAGCACAATTGCACCACTACAGCACACCACAACACTCCGTTGTCTGCTAAGACCAGGGGTCAGCAAGGTTTATCTTGCCTGGGCCAGATCGGTCCCGTGGAGATCCCTCTGTGGGCCGGATCACACATGCACCCGTGATTTTCAGCTTCTGCACATGCGCAGATGTGATTTCTGGCACCACGGGAGTGAGTCCCCACGCCGTGCTGTACCGGTTTAGTGCAGTGCATGAGCGGGCAGCTTGGTTCGGGCGTGGCTCGTGGGCCGGTCAAACGACCTCTGTGGGCCGCTTCCGGCCCATGGGCCTTAGGTTGCTGACCCCTGGCCAAGACAGACAGGTGCCAACCAGCTGGTCTTTATAGGGTTCCCCACCCTGCCTCATTTGCCTATCTAAACAAACTCTTATTCCAAAAAAGGATGGTTAATGAATATTGGTCTAAAATGCAAGGCAAATCCATTTCAACAGCCTTCCTTCACTTTTATTCCCTATGACTTTCCATTCCACTCCACCAGTGGAGAGCACTGGTGGGGTATCATTTAGGTCCCTGGAGCAGGGGTGGATGAAGAGGGGTGCGGTGGGGGTGGTCCGCCCTGGGTGTCACCACTGGGGGGGGGTGACAAAATGCTGTGTGGCACTCACCATGGGGCTTGCAGTGTGCCCGGGCCATGCGTCTCTCCTGGGAGTGACACAGTGGCTTGGGTGCCCGAAGGCTCCGCGCTGCCCCAAACGGTCCACCCACTGTCTCCCCCTCAGCTATAGGGCGGCTGAGTGAGAGGAGGCAGGCAGGCTCCTCGGAGGCCCCACGGAGCATCCTGCCCCGGCTTGCTCCACCCCGTGGGCTGCTGGCCCCGTCCCGATCGGCTTGCTCCGCCACTGCCCTGGAGGAGCCCCCAATAAACCTGCGGAAAGCTCTGTGGGTGTTGATGTACCACTCAAGGTGTGTTCGGACCTGTAGATTTCAGGACCCTTTGAATCTGCAGGATATGAAGACTGACCCAGAAACTCCAGCGGGTGCAGAATGCTGCGGCGAGACTCCTTACGGGTTCCTTGTCGCGGGATCACATTCACTCAATGCTATACCAGCTGCACTGGCTCCCAGTGGAGTACAGGATCAGGTTTAAGGTGCTGGTTTTAACCTTTAAAACCCTATACAGCCTAGGACCCTCATACCTACGGGACTGCCTCTCCTGGTATGTCCCAGGGAGGACATTACGGTCTTCAAATAAAAACATCTTGGAGATCCTGTACCACAGGGAGGTTAGACTGGCCTCGACCAGAGCCAGGGCTTTTTTGGCCATGGCTCCAATCTGGTGGAATGCTCTGTCACAAGAGACTAGGGCCCTGTGGGACTTGACATATTTCTGCAGGGCCTGCAAGACGGAGCTGTTCCACCAGGCCTTTGGCCAAGGCACAGTCTGGCCCACGCTCTCCTTCTGTAATCCTCATAGAACTCTAACCCAATGGTTGCCATTAATTTGATTATGAATTGATTTTAGAATGTATTTTAATTAATTGACTGTGTGATTTTTATGTACACTGTGCTATTTTTACTTGTTGTTAGTCGCTCTGAGCCCGGCTTTGGCCTGGGAGGGTGGGATATAAATAAATTATTATTATTATTATTATTATTATTATTATTATTATTATTATTATTAATTTTGCACCCCAGTAATTTTCTTCTCCAGTGATGTCTGGGCAAAATGAAAAGAAAAAACAAAAAACAAAAAACAATCCCTGTCCTTCCCATTCCACCCTGGCTGGTACATATGTGGCAGGACTCAAGAAGTGACAGTTCTTTCATGAGATCTTCCCAATTGATGTCACTTTAGGATTGTTTGGTAATAGCTAAAAACAATCTCTTTCAATGTTTTTAATGCTCATATTTTGATTCAATGTTGGATAGACAAATAAGTCTCTCTTTCTTATTTATCCACATTTCCACATCAGTTTGTGATTATTATTCCTCTTGTACTTGTAACACACACATTTTTGTATGTAATGTTTGTCATGAAGGAGGGGGGACATGGGAAAGTGACCTCCTCCATGACAATTTCTGCTAATATAGTATTTTTACAGAGCAGAAACAACAACAGACAGTCACGGTATCTGTACCTCAAAAAATATATATACAAAACCATGTAAATCACTGGAGGAATTGCATAAATATGAAAACTAAACTGACAATATCATAATGCAAAGGGCGTTTATAAATATTCCATCAAAGGCAAACCTATATGTGCTTTGAATCATCAAGGTGCTAATACAATGTGCAATTGCAAAGTGCAAAAATACAAAGTGCCATAAATGTTCAATATAATGATGAAGATGGTATAGCAAATGTCTATCAGACGCGAAAGTCCATCCTCACAATGTTGGGGAAGGTTATTCAGAATCCCTCCAACATGTGGGTGTGTTCTCCCGACGGGTGGCTAGCTTCAAACTTCCCGTTTCACCGACGGTTTCTTCAAGGTCTGGACTTTTCTTTGGTAACAACAATACAATACAAACCATCAACTTCACTACAAATATAAATTCAATTATACAATAAAAATTCAATTATACAACAAAAAATTCATGTACTCACCATCACATCAGAACAAAGAAAGAAAACATAACTCAGCTATTCACAGTGCCTCAGACTCCCATCTTTCCAATACAGTTAATGAGGACTCAAAGTATCTCCAAGTTAAATACTTGCAGGCAGGTTAACATTTAAAGGAACAGATTACTATTTGTGCTTGATGTAAATATTTAAAGATATAGCTCCATTCAAAGATCTAAGTTCATTGACAACATCAGTACATGATATACAGACTTTAACCACTTCTTAAGCTTATAAAGAAACCTATAAAAATTTTTTTATAAGAATTCTTATATGGTCCAAGCCTCAACATTGTTGTCAGGGACTATATGAATATATTATAGATTTATATAATTGTCAGAAAACTAATATGCAAAAGTTTCCCCAGCTTATAAATAAGGACTGAAATCAATACTGAGATTTAAACCTGTGGGGGCTAAGGACCCAAACCTGTATATCCAATAGGGTTCCTTCTGATGTAATTTCTTCTTTAAAACTTCAATGTTTGCCTCAGGGATAGAATGCTTATAAATCACAAACCATTGAAAGTCCGTGGGCTTATGGTTCACCTCGACAAAATGTGAAGTGAGGGGTGCTTCCATGATCTTACTTTGAATACGATTTTTATGCTCCAGTATTCGCATTTTAACTGGTCTTATGGTGCTTCCTATATACCATAGGCCACAGATACATTGTATAGCATATACAACTCCTCTAGAGTCGCAGGTTGTGAATGATTCTAGTTGGATAGTATTGTTGGTCCCTGGTATGTTGAATTTTTTCACTTCCTTGGTTAAGGAATATTTATAAACGCCCTTTGCATTATGATATTGTCAGTTTAGTTTTCATATTATGCAATATAGTATTTTTGTCTGCTTTTAACACCAGTACAGTATATGCATTGTTGTGCACACTTTCTCCTGAAATACAAAAGTTTTACTTTGGTTAGAGAACTGCATCCTTTGAAGGATAGTTTCAGTTCACACAGTGTTTCAGAAAGTGTGAATTATGTGGGTTTGCATGAAAATACCACCCCCCAGTCCCACTTTATACAGTTTCTTTCTTTCTTTTTTTCTACTCCCTGTGAAAGTTCAGCTGTCAGCACAGAAGATGTGGGGGGAAAGGATTTAAGTATTTTTTGCTGTCAATATTGCCTGAAAATATATACTGTATTTTTCCATGTATAACATGCCCCCATGTAATAATAATAATAATAATAATAATAATAATAATAATAATAATAATAATTTATTACTTATACCCCGCCCATCTGGCTGGGTTTCCCCAGCCACTCTGGATGGCTTCCAAGAGGAGATTAAAAATGCATTAAAACATCAGTCATTAAAAAACTTCCCTAAACAGGGCTGCCTTCAGATGTCTTCTAAATGTCAGATAGTTGTTTATTTCTTTCACATCCACAGGGCAGGAGCCACTACTGAGAAGGCTCTTTGCCTGGTTCCCTGTAACTTGGCTTCTCGTAGTGAGGGAACCTCCAGAAAGCCCTCGGTGCTGGACCTCAGTGTCCGGACAGAATGATGGGGGTGGAGACGCTCCTTCAGGTATACTGGGCCGAGGCCATTTAGGGCTTTCAGGGTCAGCACCAACCCTTTGAATTGTGCTGACCCTTATTTTTGTGGACAGCAACAAAATTTTATGGGGGGGGAATTGCCCGAAGTTGTTGAGATTTCTCGGGGGGGGGAGCACCACCTGCCCGCCACTGCAAATAACACGCATCACCATGGCCTACAATCACCTGCACGCACACCGCCAAAAGCCCACCTGAACACTCAACGCAACAAAAGTTGATTGCAGGCACGCATCACCGCTGTCATAAATCAATCGCCCAATTGCCGCAGTCAATCGTCAGCAGGCCTTGCCGCGGGAACCAATCACACGCCCAATCTCCACTGCCAATCTCCTGCTGGCTGCTGCCACCAATCGCCCATCCCCCCTCTGCTATCCTTGTATAAGATACCCTTATACATGGAAAACTATGGTGCATTTTAATTATTACATTACCAGTCAGCAAGTGGATACTAGCGGCCAAATACAATGCAGTTCCAAGGTCTGCCTTTGGGTATAAAGTGCTGTTTTGGTGCACAATTAATTTTACATTATCTGAATGGGAATAGCACATTATGTCTGAGCATGTACGTCCGTCGCAGGCAAAAAGCAAACAGCCTTCAAGTGAGTTTTCTTTAAAAGCTCGGTAGTATTAGACCAAATGCACACACTTTTTAAAACGGTTTTGGGGTTTGTTTGTTTGTTTGTTTATTTATTTTACACATAATTGAGACAAGCTTTATCACAACTTTGAAGGCACTGAATTTGCGGCTTTTTTGTTGTTGTTTTGTTTGCTCTAAACACTCACCATCAAAAGGATTTCTTTATTTTGATGTACTTCCTGTGTTGTTCTACCTGGCTTGGTACGACTGCTGCTCCCGGGAAGGACACTGGGACATTTAGAGAACTGATGCCCCTTCATCTCTCATTGCTTATGGTGTATTCTGCCAGATTGCCACCCACAGCTTTTCTAAATTTGTGATGAGTTGTACACCTACATTTTGTGGAAGGGGCTTATAATCAGAGCTGTGGCAACAGAGAGGGAGGGGGTATAGCAATGTCTCTCTCAACCTCCTGCCCTCAGTGATATTCCATACCCATTTTCTCTCTTTTTTTAGCTTTCATCTTTATTAGTGGAATGGGAAAGTTTCCCTAGCACTTAGGGGAAATGTGCCAGCAATATTTTACCCAGTTGCTTAGGCTGCAATCCTATGCATGCTTACCTGGGAATGAGGCCCATTGAAAACACTGGGACTTGCTTCTTTTAGTAAGAGGTTCCCACTTTCCCATGTTCCGGCCAAAGTATGCAAATTGTCATAAACGAGCCAGCCCCCAGGGAAGGTTTGCAGCCATATCCCAGGGAAAGTTTGCAACCAGCTGAAGGAAGCAGCCAGGAACAGAGAGGGTTAACTGTTAAGAAGGATGAGCATTGGCTAGTGTCAACTCCCCCACCCCTTGGAATGTGAGTTGATAAGGGAATGGCTGAGAATGAGCCAGAACCCTGCCACAGCTCTGGAGAAGTGCAACATGCCACAAACAGAGAAGGAAGCAGTTTATCAGGCAGGAAAGAGCTAAGAGACAGCCCCTCAGAGAATGGGGAAGAGATGGGAACTGATCCTCTCAATCCAAGGTCTCAGTGAATGGGAGGGCTCCAAGACAGGAAGCAAAACAAGAGACGCCAGAAGCGAAAGTTCAATTGCTTCTGGCCTCGCAGGAAGCAGTCTTCAGAAGGGTCATCATGATTGACGAGGCTGGCAGCTTGTTAGAGCCGTCTGGTGAACTCTGTTTTTGCAATAAATCTTCCTTTTTAATTAGGTAACTACGCTTGCTTTGTTATCAAGACAGGAACCGGGATGCCTGACAAAAAGGCAGCTGCCATGTTTTGCTTCTGAGCACATCTGGCATTTAGATACCCCTAACCTGCTCAGCTGACTAAGCATTATGAAGTGTGCCTGTCTTCTTGTGGATTCAACAGGATTGCTCTGACAGAAAAGCGTTTTGAAAAAGAGAAAGATGGAAGGTAATAATAATAATAATAATAATAATAATAAAAAAATGTTTTTTAAAAACCACCCATAGTCAGACAGAATGTTTACATATGTGGGGAGATCGAGGAGGTGGCTGCTGACCTCTGCCATGTCCTGCTCTTTGCCCCACTGAATGCCAATATATCCAGACCATAAGAGGTGAGCGTCAGTGGGTTGAGATATGCATCCCTTCACACACCATGGCTTTCATAAGAGGCAGCCATCAGGAGAGCAGATGACTACAATGGGAGGCCATTGGAGGGTTTGCGTCTGGACCAGAGCTGATTGGAGTACTGCCAAGGAAGGCAAGAGAAAGTATGGAAGAGGGAAGGTGGGGGGAGTTGGAAGGAGGTGAAATGGAGCAAGGCAGTCTTCAAACACCACTGAGACAGAAGACCATAGACATCAAGTCAATAGAGAACAGTTTGTGGTACCAAGACCCAGTTAGAGCCAAATGAAGGGAAATGGCAGAATCACCTGATGGCACCCTATGATGAGAAGATTCCTTGACTCCCAGGGGAACCAGGGACCCACCATGCACACCCTGCTTTAAGGGTTCTTTCTGGGGCTGAGAGGGTTTGGGGGGTGGAGCTAGAGGAGCTTGACTGTATCTTATGGAATATATGATTCTTCAAATAAAAAGTTGTATGATACAAAAGCAAAGAGCATACACACAGAATTCTGAAAAGCTTAGCAGTGACAGGTAAGTCGTACTTCAAAAAGCTTTCCAATTATTCTTAAGAAGCATGCTTTATACCAGAATTCTTACTCAGCAGGTGTTTCAGGCTACCCTACAGAAGATGTCAAGGTGTTTTTGTCCCAACATTTCTGGGCATTGATCCTCATATTTTACATGACTTTTCAACAGAGCTTGAAATCACTAACTAGGAAAGAATTCCTAGCCAGCACCATTTAACAACAGACTTTTTACATTAACAAAAGTCCAGGTCGTGATTTAGGAATAATATTTATGTCATTCCCTTTGAAATGTCATGTCTCTCCCCTGCTTATAATATTAGCCTTTTTGAATCTCAGAAATATTTTTTTATATGAATTTATTGGCATTTTCATAACAAAACATAAACCCACACCCACACCTACATATATAAATCAAATACAAACACAAATACAATTCTTCTTGTTTACACACTTAAGAAAATGTTCTAGTTCCAAATCTTGACAGTTGACTTCCCCTACCTTCTCTCCTTCGGTTTTAAATCCATATTCTACTTTAATAACATCATCTCTCAAAAAATTATATTCATTCAAAAAAGTTCGAACCTTAAACATAAATCTTAATAACAATTCTTTAAATCTTAACAAATTATTCTTATATCAAATCTAAAATATTCTTCTTTCCCTTAAACTGCTGCTAATAACAAAAAATTTCAAAATATCCCTTTTCTTGTTAAAAATTAAAATAAAACTTAATGTCTTAACCCTCCGATTTCAGATTACCATAACAAAGCAGTAATATTCTATACTTAACACAGTTCACCCTATCCCCCCTCTGTCCAATGTCCTTCTCCATCTTTCACCGGAACCACTCCTCCCATTGTCCTCTTTTCTTGTACGTCCACAGAACCAGACACAGTCCCCAACAGTCCTTGCATCGAGCATCAGGATACACTGTTCATCTTCTCTTGGCTTCTCCCATTCAATGCTGCATTCTTCTATTTGTAAATATCTTAATTTCTTGCCCTTCGCTCCCGAGCTCACACCTCGGGGGCTGGATATAACATTCCTCGCCGTCCTCAGGCTGCCACCACCGACGGACGCAGCCAAGGCGCAGGACGCTCTTCCCACGCCTTACCGGAGCCCCGCGTAGCGGTGGCAGGGCTCCAACCCCCGGGCTGGACTGGGTCGCCTCGCTGCCGAGGCAACCCAGCGACCGCCCGTGATGGCGACCTCGCCGGAAGTCTGAATCTCAGAAATATTTAAGTTTCCTTCCTTTGATTCCCCAGTGTCTCTGAGCTAGTTTCTCTATTAGCCACACAGAGCTTCAAAATATTTCTTCTCATCATTCATTCCAGTATCATAAAGCAAAATGGGATTTTCATTTACCAACTCACCCTTCCACTGGTCTCTGTCCTTATCAAAGCCATTGTTTTTGTGTTCTCTCTCTCTCTCTCTCTCTCTCTCTCTCTCTCTCTATCTCTCTCTCTCTCTCTCTCTCTCTCTCTCTCCCCCCCCCATGCTACAATGCAAAAGGGCTAACCTTGGAAGGAGAAAGAGATAATGTCCTCTTGGGTTTCATGATACAGAGGCAAGGGAAAGTTGAGTGTAGTCAGACATGCATTCTGGACTTTCAGAAGGCTGATTTCAAAAAGCTTAAGGAGCTGCTAGGTGGGATTTCATGCCAGAAATACTAAAAAAAGGGGGAGTCCAAGACAGATGGGAGTTTCTTAAAGGTGAAACACTGAAGGCACAAATGCAGACAATTTCAACCTGAAAGAAAAGTAGGAGACATCCAAAGAAACTGGTGTGATGGCATAAGGAACTTACAGATGAGCTGAGGTATAAGAAGGACATGTAACTGAAAAGGAAGAAAGGGGAATTCACAAATGAGGAGTATACAAGAGTAGCCAACAGTTACAGGGAGAAGGTCAGGCAGGCCAAACCTCACAATGAACTCACGCTTGCAAGAGAGGTTAACAATAAATTTTAAATGTTTTATCTGACTGTGTCTGAAGCAAGAGGAAGAACAAGCAAGTAACAGGTCATCTGTGCAGAAAACAACAACAACAACAACAACAACAACAACAACAACAACAGAGAAATGCAATTGGGAGAAGGTAGAACTGCTCAACACTTACTTCACCCAAAAGGAAAGCAGTGCCCAATCTGGTGATAACAGAATAAGCATTGCAAGGAGCGAGCTGCAGCTCAAGATAGGGAACACCTGGATAATTTAAATGAATTCAAATATCCAGGGCCTGATGATCTCCACCCAAGGGTATTAAAGGAGCTTGTGGGTGTAATCTCAGAACCTCTGTCTATATTCTTTGAGGATACTTGGAGAACAGGTGAGGCTTGCCAGCAGTACATGTGCAAACGATATAGGGGCTTAGTAAACCACAAGCTTAACATGAGTTAACTGTGTGATGCAGCAGCTAAGAAGAAGCTGCATCAACAGAAGTAGTGTTCCAATCAAGGGAGGTAATAGTACCACCGTATTCTGCCTTGGTGAGACCACACCTGGAGTACTGTGTCCCGTTATGGGCACCACAATTTAAGAAGTCGAAAGATAAATAATTTTTTTTTTTTTAATGTCCAGTAGCACCTTAGAGACCAACTAAGGTTGTTCTTGGTATAAGCTTTCATGTGCATGCACACTTCTTTCTTCAGAAGTGTGCATGCACATGAAAGCTTATACCAAGAACAGACTGGACAGGTAATACTGGACAATTATATATTGACTGTGTCAGACCAACACGGCTACCTACCTGGATCTAGAACAATTTAAGAAGGATATTGACAAGCTGGAATGTGTGCAGAGGAGGGCAACCAAGATCATAAAGGGTTTGCAAGTGAAGCCTTATGAGGAACGCTTGAGAGAGTTGGGTACGTTTAGCCTGGCTGTGATGTGCAAAGGTGACTCCAGTGTTCATGAGCACCCCAGTAGCAGCAGCAGAAAGTTTGGAATGCACCATACATAACTTCCATAATGTGCAAATGACACCAGCTGATTTAGCAGTGTGCCACTTACATTTGATGTAAAGGCAGGAGCAGGACGAGCCCCATGGATGGCAGCTATTACACACATGTGAAACAACAAGGTAGCAACCACAGAGCCATGACCCACTCTGATGAGAGGCGGTTCGTACAGAGTTGAATTCATTATCCTGCATTTTTATCTGAGCGAGCCCCTTGCATATTTTCTTTTTTGTTAGGCAAACTGCCTGTATGTGCCCCTGGAGTATTCCTTAGCTGCAATCGAGGAGTGAAACAAAACAAAGCAAAGAACTGGCAAACAATATAAGAAGCGCATTCCACTAACTGCCAGCCATTCTGGAATCACTTGCAGCAATAGCGAAGCATGTTTATGGCTTCTTTAGAAGGTTACATTGCTTAATGCCGGCAGGTCGGCCTTCTCGCTGTAAGAATTTACCAAACAAAACGAAAATCTGAATGCATTCATTTATTCATTTGCCAGTGTATCCCACAAATAAAATACTATCCTTGAAGTATTTTCATCCTAGTTAAGAAATACAAAATACCCTCTCCCTCTAATGGGAGAGGCTGATTTGTACCCAATATCATTTGTTTCTTCTTTCTGGCTTTGACATGGAAAACCCTTAAGCTACAACCTCCCTTTGTTGTCCCATCAAAACACTGAAGACTCAACTGAGAATGCGCTCTTTCATTTACTATCCATTTGCCAGACTAAGCGAAGGAACATAAAGAGGCATGCTTTATTAAGGAAGCAGTAAACAGGCTTGACTTCCCCTCCCCAAAGTTAAAACCACATGCCCACTGTTGTAAATGTCTGTGAATATTATAGCCCAATCCACAAAATATCAGCAACTTAATGGCACAACTGACTGTTTGCACAATTGCAATCTTTTCCCTTCACCCACATTGTGGGTTTTGGAGCACTGGGAGGGAGAAAAGGGAGAGGGCACTGTGCAGTTGTGCAGCCCAGCCAATAGAAGGCAAGACCTGGCTGGGTATACAAGGCCAGATGTCCCTCTTCTATCATTTGGCATCCCAATTTGTGGGAGTGCTGGCAAAGCCAGTTCAGCAACTAAAAGCCTGACAGATGTTTCCACTTTAATGCTACTAAATATATTGAGTATACTTAGTTACAGCATCTAAAGCTTTCCTGTCGCCCCTCTTTTTGCCCATACTTAGAATCAGATTTCACAACCATATACAGGTGAAACTCGAAAAATTAGAATATCGTGGAAAGGTTCATTTCTTTCAGTAATTCAACTTAAAAGGTGAAACTAATATATGAGATAGACTCATGACATGCAAGGCGAGACATGTCAAGCCTTTGTTTGTTATAACTGCAATGATTATGGCGTACAGCTGATGAGAACTCCAAATGAACAATTTCAACATTGGGGTTCTCATCAGCTGTACGCCATAATCATCACAATTATAACAAATAAAGGCTTGACATATCTCGCTTTGCATGTCATGAGTCTATCTCATATATTAAACTCTAGTGGCTAATGAAAACAATTGCTTGCATAAATGGACTTTTCCACGATATTCTATTTTTTTTAGTTTCACCTGTATAGAAAATGTGGTCAAAATAAGTTTAAATTGTGGGAATGCTTAGGAGTGTGGATGATGATATATTACTTTATATATCTCATCCCAGCTTGTATTAACAAGCTCCAAACTTAGCAGAGTTGCATTCCCTTTTAAAACACAGCAGACGCGCTTGCACAGGCTTGCCAAAGCCTCTATAAGTAATATATATTCCTGGTATATTCCCCTTTGTTCCCTCTCAAAAATATAGACACAACACAGTACTGTTTATAAGATACAAAAGAGTTTACTTACAGTCATCCTGAGTTAGAATACAGTCTCAGAAAGGCAGGCAGGCTTAGATAAATGTATTTACATGTAGAAGCTAACTCCATAAAGAAGCAGGCTTCACTAGGCCTCTCTTGGCTGGAAGCCAAGAGAGCATTCTGTCCCTGAGATGCTCTTCCTTGAAGAAGCGAATCCAAAAGAGAGAAATGGGGTCTGCTTCCTGTGGTTTTGTGTCAACCTCCCCAGGTGAAACCACACCCATCTCCAGTTACATAGAGGAAGTTGTCTCAGTCTAGGTAAACAGGAAGCTAAGGCTGGATGACTGAGACACCTTCATGTCCACTCTAGCAATGTTGTGTTTTGACTGCTCTGTGTTTACATCCCACATAAATTAGGGGCTAAGAGGGTCAGAGACTGGGCCATGTGGTGTTTCACAACAAAAGAAAACTAAATAATACAGGGGCAAGTACAATGTTGCTTATTGCAGACAAATTACGATGGTGGAAAAGAACTCATGAGTTGCCAAGACCGATGCATCCTATGTTTCTTCCGCTGTAGTTTCTGTCCATACTGGGTGTCACAAAGCCCTTGTCAAAGGTTTCCCCAAAGCCCAACAAGGACAGGAGTAGGGATGGTGGAGAAATATGATTCAGTTTGCATTTAAAGGTGTGCATCGCTAATTCTCACTTTCTGAAACAAGTGAACGGAAACTGCCGTCCTTAGAAATGCACATTTCTTCAACTTCTGCAAGAAGTGTGCATACCAAGAACAAACTTGGTTGGTCTCTAAGGTGCTACTGGAAGGAATTTTTTATTTTTTTATTTTGTTTTGACTATGGCAGACCAACACGGCTACCTACCTGTTCTGCAATACAGTTCTCCAGACAAGTACCATGTACAAAAAAATTTGATGTACTGGTATATTAGGGCAGTCTTCCTCAACCTCGGCCCTCCAGATGTTTTTGGCCTACAACTCCCATGATCTCTAGCTAGAAGGACCAGTATTCAGGGATGATGGGAACTGTAATCTCAAAACATCTGGAGGGCCAAGGTTGAGGAAGCCTGTATTAGGGTGTAGTCTGCACATATATGCTAGTGAAAATAACATACAAATGCATTACCGTATATCAGGGAACACTGCTTGCAAAACTGTATATAAAACATGAAGTGTATATTCTTGTGATCGTGGGGAAGAGAGGAGGGGAGAGTCCAATCCCTTTGAGCCCTGCTTGTGAGCTCCCAGGGTCACCTGAAAGGTGGATGTTGGAACCAAAAAAGAGGACGCTGATGGGTACTTCATTTTATCTGGCAGCACAATTCTCATGTTCCTGTTGAGCCGAGTGATCTGGAGGCAGAAAAAGCTTATTTGAAGTGGGGCCGCATTATCCTCCTCTCCCACTCTGCTTTGCCTATTGACAAAGACCCTATGATTTTCCCCACAACAGATAACGGCAGGGAGAAACAGGGGATGCATGCCTTAACATTACCTTATGGAAGGATATATGCCACGGTGAATTCACAGGATGGAAACAAAAGCCTCTGGCTTGACATTGGCAGAAACAGCAGAAGAAATGAACTGGAAGTGTGCGATGTCCTGTTGCCTCATTTGAAGCCTGAGGTGAAGCCACCCAATTCATTTCCATTAGCCACTTAATAAAACTTTGCCCAAGTCTTTCAAAGGGAAAGAGGCCACAGTCTCTGTCCTCTATACCCTCCAACTCCCCAGGCTCTGCATTTGATGATGAATATTCTTCAGGCACTGCCTCTCCCTAACAACGTGGAGAGCTGTGTGAAACTCCCTTTCAACTAAAATTTCAAACAGGCTTCGTTATATTAAAAAAATGTGTCTTTGTTGGTTCCACTGCTGTCTTCCCTTCCTAATTAGACTCTATTTGTAGCCCAATTGTTTGTGTCTTAGTGTTGGTACCTCTCTGCTCTTCCTCTAAAAAATAATTAGATTCTGATAGCCACTAATCAACAATTGCAGACAAAAACAACAAAAACCAAGGGACGCTGTCAAATGCTTCCTCAACTGAAGAGTACAGAAATAACATTGGGCAAATAATGCTTATGAATACATTAACATAAAGGTTCCAGGGAGGGAGTGAAAGTTAGTATAAACTCTTGTTCGAAAGTGTGACACCTTTTAATTGACAATTGAAATTAAATGAATCCAAAAGAATATGGTAATCAAGTTCTAGGTATTGTCCAGTTATCAATATATAAATCTTGATCATGTGTACTTTCAATTCTGCCACCCACATCTTATGTAAACTCTTAAAATCTCTCCATCCTACAACTTTTGAATGTCCCTCCCCGAAAAGAAAGCATATACGTTTGCTCATACTTTCATAAAGAAGAAGAAGAATAGTTTGGATTTGATATCCTGCTTTATCACTAGCCTAAGGAGTCTCAAAGCGGCTAACATTCTCCTTTCCCTTCCTCCCCCACAACAAACACTCTGTGAGGTGAGTGGGGCTGAGAGACTTCAGAGAAGGGTGACTAGCCCAAGGTCACCCAGCAGCTGCATGTGGAGGAGTGGGGAAGCGAACCTGGTTCCCCAGATTACGAGTCTACCGCTCTTAACCACTACACCACACTGGCTCTCCATAAGAAGATAAGGAGAACTTGTGCTGTGTGCTGAAGGAAAACTTTATGAAAATGATGTATCGGTGGTATTTAACATCTGTACAATTAGCAAAGATGTATAGAACGCTTCAAATGTTTGTTGGAAATGCAAGGAGAAGGAAGTCACATTCTATCACATGTGGTGGACGTGGAAGATAACAAAAGTATTCTGGGAAATGATTTACAATGAGTTGGGAAAAAATGTTTAAAATAATGTTTTTGGGGAAAACCACAGGCTTTTTTTACTAGGTATTTTAGGTTCAGAGATTCCGAAGGAGCAGAAGCAACTATTTATGTATGTGACGACAGCAGCACGGATACAACTGGTCCAGGAATGGAAAGAACACAAGGTCCCGACCAGAGATGAGTGGCTGATGAAGATGATGGACTATGCCAAAATGGCAAAATTGACTGGGAAAATCAGAAACCAGGAAGAGAAGAATTTTAAGAAGGAATTGGGGGAAATTTATAATGTATTTAAGAGAACACTGTAAACAAATAAAAACTTTGGCAGGATTTGAGTAATGCTTGTAATGTATGAAAAACTATGGTAAAAATGGATGGTAAAAAAATAAGGGAAGCAATTGAAAAAAAAAGATTGATAATGGTAACCATGGAAGGGCGGAGGGGAGTCGAAGGTTTGAGGGAATCCTTTTTTTTTCTTTTTTTGAAAATATATCTTTATTTTCAGATAACAAAACAAAATAAATACATATTCACCAAATATAATCTTTACATTATAACATAAACTCCGCTGAGTTTCCTGACTTCCCTCCATCTCTACTTCAGTTTTCTAGATTTCATCATTCATCCGCTTTCTCTTAATTCCCACATGTTATTTACATCCTAATAATACCACTATCTATGTTTATTCTTTCTGTTATGTTGCAAGTATCCCATCACACCTGTTAGTGTTCTACAAATTTTTACCGTCTTTTAAATATTCCAAAAATTTACTCCATTCTAATTGGAGCTGCTGATCTCTTTGGCATCTTATTCTCCCCGTCAATCTCGCCAATTCCGAATATTCTAGCAATTTCCTTCTCCATTCTTCGACTGTTGGCAAGTCCGTCGCGATTTCCATTTCTGAGCTAGCAATATTCTAGCCGCTGTGGTGGCATATAGAAAAAATCTTGGATCTCTCCCCACAATTTCCTCCCCTACTAATCCAAGCAAAAAAGCTTCAGGATTTTCGGGAATGTATATTGAAATATTTTTTTCAGTTCATTGTATATTGATTCCCAAAATATTTTTACCTTATCACATACCCACCACATGTGATAAAAATCTCCACCCTTTAAATCACATTTCCAGCACTTCTTATTGCCTTTCCTATACATTTTTGCTACCTCACCGGCGTCAAGTACCAACAGTACATCATCTTCATAATGTTTTCCTTCAGGATCGTACATGCTGTAAATTTTATATGATGGTTCCACAATCTTTCCCACATTTCTAACTGAATGTTATGTCCCACATCCATCACCCACTTTATCATCACCTCTTTTACCTCCTCATCCTTGGTATACCATTCCAATAAGTAATTATACATTTTGGATAGCAATTTTCCACTTCACGTTTGAGGGAATCCTAAATGATGATGTGGATGTTTAATGTTTGAATTTAAATTTGTTATGTAAAACTCAATAAAAATATTTTTTTGAAGAAGAAGAAGAAGAAGAAGACCAGGAGAGCTCTGCTGAATCGGGTGAAGTGCCCATCTGGTCCAGCATTCTCTTCTCATAGTAGCCCATCAAGATGTTCATGGGAAAGCCCACAAGCAGAATCTGAGTAGAACAGCAATCTTCCCACCAGTGATTTGCATTAACTGAATTCAGCTGATAGGAGCATCTTTATGAAACCAGGTGAGGGACTGGTGGAGAATCTGGCCCGCAAGTCACATCCAGCTCCCACCCCATCATAAAGCTAGTATTTCTTGGATACTTAATTTTGCTGGTTACTCATGACTCTGAGTAGTCTAATGCTGTAATGATCTCAGTCCTAAGAAAAATGCAGGTGTTGTTCTGCATCCAGACTCTGCCTTGCTTAGAGTAGACTCGAGTCTGAGATTATTCATGACTTAAAAGGGGATCCAACCCATTGCTTATTTAGAGTATGAATTCTTAGCAATAACCAGTAGCTAAATTGAGCAAATGCACAACAAGAGAAAGAGAATTCTGTATAATATGTCAATATTGCCATTTGGTGATGTAGATTGAATTTTATTATGACGGCATAGAAGGCAGTTCGGTGTTACTGCAGTGATTTTAACTAGGAAGCAGATAAGTGCTCCAACTGAAATATTTTAATTAATTCAAATGCACCTTGCATCTTAATTTTTTTGTGTAGGTGACTTGCAGAAGCACTTTCCCTTACTCTAGGATTTTTACATCTGAAAGAATAATACTGTTGATGTATTGACTGTTAGTAATGACTACAAAACTTTAACAGTTTGTTTTCTTATGGGGGGGAGGGTAAGCAGACATGGTTGCCAAGTGTGATTTTAATAAAATACCTTGTCAGTGGAGAGAGCAAGGGATGGTTCAGTGAATGGCAATGGTTTTGATGGGTCAGTGAGTGGTTCAGGATGAGAGGTCAGTAGGATAATATTCAACTTCATGCTAAATACAAAGCATATATATATATATATATATATATATATATATATATATATATATATTACTTCATAGCTGGCAACACAGCTGGAGAGGAAGAATTGTGACTCAAACAAATGAATTCATAGAAATCTAATGTTGTTAAATGTTGTGAGCAATTTCATTTTGCACCAAAGTTCTATTTAACAGAAAATTAGTTTACCAAGTGTTGAACTACTGTCCTGTAGATATCAAACAACTGTCCTTTAAGTATCAAAGAGTGCATTCTATTTAATTCTAAATATATCATGCAGTTTTGCTGATGGAAGTGAGACTACAAATTTAGATGAGTCCTGGGGTCGAGGTCATACAACTGTTAAAAGAGCAATTCTGGATGTCCAGTCAGATCAAATTTACCTTCGCCTGCATCAGTGAGCATGTGCATGTCCTAGGTCACGATAGAAAAGGTGAGAGTTGGAGTTGGCTGCTTCGCTTTTGTTTTGATGAGGAGTTGGTGGGGACAGACAAGTTATAATTTATGGACTGCCTTGAAGGAGTTTTAAAAGCAGGAAGCAAGAAGACCCTCTCTTGGGCTCAAAAAAGTGAAGCACATTGCATTGGACTTGGTACATACGTATGATACTGCTTGTAATGTTGCCATCCTGCAAAATAGTCATCTTCAAAGTCTTGTGTGTGGAGTCTACTTGATCTCTAGGGCTTGGACTACTGCAATGCGCTCTACGTGGGGCTACCTTTGAAGGTGACCCGGAAACTGCAATTAATCCAGAATGCAGCAGCTAGACTGGTGAGTGGGAGTGGCCGCCAGGACCATATAACACCGGTCCTGAGAGAGCTACATTGGCTCCCAGTACATTTCCGAGCACAATTCAAAGTGTTGGTGCTGACCTTTAAAGCCCTAAACGGCCTCGGTCCTGTATACCCGAAGGAGCGTCTCCACCCCCATCGTTCAGCCCGGACACTGAGATCCAGCGCCGAGGGCTTTCTGGCAGTTCCCTCACTGCGAGAAGCCAAGCTGCAGAGAACCAGGCAGAGGGCCTTCTCGGTAGTGGTGCCCGCCCTGTGGAACGCCCTCCCAGCAGAGGTCAAAGAGATAAATACTGTAACTATCTGTCATTCATAAAATACCTGAAGGCAGCCCTGTTTAGGGAAGTTTTTAACCTGTGATATTTTAATGTATTTTAATATCTGTTGGACACCCAGAGTGGCTGGGGGGACCCAGCCAGATGGGCGGGGAACAAATAAATTATTATTATTATTATTATTATTATTATTATTATTATTATTATTATTTGAGGGTGAAACTGCTGTATCACTCTGCATGACTCAGAAAAATAGCCAACATTCCAGAGCCCTGGTCTTGGTTCAGATAAAGAAGTAATCCCATCCAAGGGGGAGCTTGCATTTGGAATCCCTTGACAAAGAAAACAGCAACAGAGAGAGTATAGAAAGAGTTTAGCCCCTCACCCTAATGCTTCTTGCATTCCCATCACTAAAGCTGCTTTTTTTGATAGGCTGGGTGGAGGAATGCTAAGTTTTTGCCACATGCATTTATGGATAATGCTCAGTTCATGCCTTTTCCATTTTTAGATCTCCTAAGAGCATAATTCCTGAAGCTGCTTTTCCAAGGTGTTTTCCTGACTCTTTAAAGAAACACTTCTTGCCAAGTATCCAGAAACTATTACATAAAAAGAGCTAAGGAAAGTGCCAGGAGAACAGTTGCTCATTTGAAAAGGTAGATAGTAAATTAATGTGATGCTGTCTTCAAAAGTAGCTGACAGATGGCTGGCAACATTACGCAGCTCCAGGGGTCTGCAGCCTCAGGCAATCGCTCCATCATCTGTTGTTTTAACAACCAGTTGTTATCAATGGTGGCCCTTAAAATACAAATTACATTGATTTTGGGCAGAATCAGCAAGTCTGCAGGGGGGAAAGGCCACATTGCTCTTCTTGCCATTGTTACCTGATAAGTAGTCACAGGTTACCCAGTTTAAGTTCCACCGTTTATTGTCTCCCATATGCTCTTTCAACCCAGCTATTGGCCTGTGGAGAGGAGTGCATATAGGGAATACTCAGCCAGCGGTATCCTGAATTGCCTTTCAGTAGACCCCCAGCCAGGGAGGGACATCCAGTGCTGAAGAACAAGTGGAGCCTCAAAAAGGATGCCAATATGACAGGTTCCAAATCAACAGAAGCTGAAGCAGGCCAACCTGGCTCAGTTGTCTGCATTCAATAAGGCCAAGCCAAGGTCCCAAAGATGACTCGTGGGATTTCCTCATGGAGCATGCAAAGTTCGTGTCAGTCATTTTAAGGCCATCACAGAAGATAACCTGGGAAGAACACAGTGAGGAGCTATCTGGGAGACAAACCAGAGCTTAGGGGTTGGCTTGGGGCCTGGAATAGCAGCTGGCTTTTCTGTGTTGGTCTAGAATGAACCCCACAGAGGAAGTTAGTGCATCCTAGTCACTGAGCAGCCACCCTCTCCCTCTTTGAGAGCCAGTGTGGTGTAGTGGTTAAGAGCGGTAGACTCATAATCTGGGGAACCGGGTTCGCGTCTCCACTCCTCCACATGCAGCTGCTGGGTGACCTTGGGCTAGTCACACTTCTTTGAAGTCTCTCAGCCCCACTCACCTCACAGAGTGTTTGTTGTGGGGGAGGAAGGGAAAGGAGAATGTTAGCTGCTTTGAGACTCCTTCGGGTAGTGAAAAGCGGGATATCAAATCCAAACTCCTCTTCTTCTTCCTCCTCCTCCTCCTCCTCCTCCTCCTCCTCCTCCTCCTCCTCCTCTGCTTCTTCTCTCCCTCTGTCTTATTGCCTGTCCACCAATTTCTCATCAGTGAGCAACTGAGCTTATCTCATCACTTCCAAGGTGGTCAATATGCATATTTCCCCCCTTTACATATAAGATTTTCCCAGTGCTCTGAAGCTTCCCTAAGGCTGAGAAAGTTCCATGGGATGAGTTACATCATGGTACCTTCCTTTGAACTTGAACCAAAGTGTGGAAAGTCAGAGAGGCTGTCTACAAAGCACCAGAGATTGACAAACTCACAGATTTTGTTGACAAGGGAAGCCCTTCCTTTTATCATGTTTTATTTTTAATCCACATTGATTTCTCTGAAAATAAAAAGCCTTCACTTAAAAAAAAACAAGCAAAAAACCACAACCCTGACAATGAGAGCTTCTAGGTCAGGCATGCCCAACCTGCGGCCCTCCAGATGTTTTGGCCTACAACTCCCATGATCCCTAGCTAACAGCACCAGTGGTCAGGGATGATGGGAATTGTAGTCCAAAACATCTGGAGGGCCAAAGGTTGGGCATGCCTGTTCTAGGTGAATGGTAGACAGCCTCCTCAGCTTCCTGCGCTTATAGGAAAGTTCACCTAGGAGATTTTCAGAAAGCATGAATACCTGGGCAGGCTGCAGAATGCAGGCCATTGGAGAAATGATTTACTGAATGAAATAAAAGATACTAAACCCCCCCACCCAAATCATATCTCTGATATTTCAAAATTAAGCACAACACTGCAACCCACCCATATGAATTCTACTGAAATTTCCCCAACCCCTTTGACCATTTTTGAAAGCATTTTTCCTCATTAATTGGTGAGAATGGTCACACACACACACACACACACACACACACACACCATTCCAGCACAGCACTGAAAGCCAGCAGTTATTCTAATGTCTATGGGTCAACTGTGTGCAACTTGATAGAAAAGCAGAAAGATGGGATAAGACGAAACACAAATCCTTCTCCATCTCTGCAAGGCAAAAAGCAGGGACGTCTTAGCCATTGAGGCTACTGGCACAAGGCGCCACGCTCCACGGCCTGAGGAAGGCGCCTGCGCCCTCCAGCCCCGCCGGCAGCACCGCTCTTGCCCACCTCTTCTCAGGCTGCGGACACGGGCAGGCCATTGGTGAGCCTCCCGTCGGCGCTGGCCGTTGGAGGCCGTTGGAGGCGGAGGCGGAGCACAGCTGGCAGCGTCCCCACCCGCCCCTCTGTGCCCTCTGGCTGCCCGCTTCACCTTGCCCTGCCCAGCGGAGTGGAGCGTGAGGGGCACCAGAGGGATCTTCGTGCCAGGGCGCTGGATTTACTTAAGACGGCCCTGGCAAAAAGGTATGTCAGTATTGCTACAGAAAAGCACCTGACCTCCTGCAGCTCTTGTATGATAATCTGACCTGACATTAGTGGGATGGATATCTGTCAACAACAACAAAAAAGCTCACTTTGTGCTGCCCAGTTGCATTTCGGTAGCTGGGGGAAATGATGTGTGGATTAAGAGAGTGGGTTTGGAACAAAGCAAATTGACACCCTCTGTTCACTTAAGGGTGGAGAGAAGTCATTACAGTTCTCTATAGTTTCAGGTTCACAGACATATTCAGTAAAGGCCCCCAGTTTAGGAAGGTAATTATTAGCTTCTGAAATGGACCTCTTAAACAACACCTTTTTCCTTCTTTGTATCCTATAGCAAGAATTCCATATGAAGGCTGAGCAACTCCAGAACTGAATTTCTGTAAAGGTCGTTGTATTGGCATCCTGTAGTTTGATTTTCCAGGTGGAATTTATACTAATGCTGCAAAAGGCACAATTTTTCACTCTGAGTGCAAGACTGCATGTTTGCTGATATCATCCCAGTTAGGAAGTGTCACGAGTAGGTCACGCGTACAAAGACCCTAGGCACAAAAAGCAATTAAAAATAAGATTGTCTTTACGGTTATCAGAGTTTACAAGGTATTTTAAAAAAGGAACACAAAACTGTTGAAAGGGGTGGTGATAGGAATTTAAAAAAGAATTTATAGGGATGTTCAGTAAGTGTTAGTTTTATGGGGTCCCTTAGGCCTACGTTGTACTAAGCCCCACTTTTGGTTCAAGCACCACAATTTAAGGAGAATATTGGCAAGGTGGAAACTGTGCAGAAGAGGGCGACCAAGATGATTAAGGGTCTGGAAACCATGCCTTATGAGGAACAGTTGAGGGAGTTGGCTTTGTTTAGCCTGGAAGAGGGGAGACTGAGAGGAGATGTGACAGTCATCTTCAAATGTCTAAAGGGCTGTCATGTGGCTGGTGGAGCAAGCTTGATCTCTCCTGCTCTGGAGTGTAGGACTTAAACCAATGGCTTCAACTTGTAAGAAATGAGTTTCCAACTAAACATAAGGAAGAACTTTCTGACAGCAAAAGCTGTTCGACAGTGAAACAGGCTCTCTTGGGAACTTGTGGACTCTCCTTCCTTTGAGGCTTTTAAGCAGAGCTCGGACAGCCATCTGGCATGGATGCTTTAGCTGAGATTCCTGCATTGCAGGAGTTGGACTAGATGATACTCGGTGTCCCTTCCAACTCTACAATTCTATGATTCTGTGATTCAGAGAAGGAGAAGGATACTGGATCAGCTGGGCCCTTTGATCACCCATTTGTGACTTTTTTTTTCTCTTTTCAGTTTCAGTTCCCCTGGGCAGCACTACAACAAGGAGTTGCTATGTTTTGGTTCCTCACCAGAGCAGTGTGGTAGGACATGGTTAGGTCTGATGAAGGTGTCGGGGAGAGAAGAAGGCCTGTTCTTGCCCTTTGCCTTCTCAGGGCCTTGACCCTGGCCAGAATTTCTGTCATCTCTGTATCCTCCTCTGATAATGACAGTTCTCGGAGTGGGCACTCAGATGTACGCCATTTGCCCTGCCTCCCATTCTTGTGAGTGATCTTCCTTGGAAGCATTATAGAGGCTAACCTTTTGCTATATAAAAGGTCTCTCTCTCTTCCCCTCTCCCTATCCATGTAGAGCCCTTTCTCAACATCCACCACTGCCTCTCTCTCAAATCATAATGACTCCTGGGAAACACACACACACACACACACACACACACATCATCGTCATCAACAACAGGGAATGGATTTTGTTGCATCAGTTCCCTAGTGGCAATTGAAGACTACTTACTAAATCATTTGAACTCCCCAGCCTTTGGCATTGGGGAAAAGGTGTGGGCTGGAGGAAACTACAATTCCTTGCTCCAGAACCCTTTGGGGTTTCTAACCACTGCTCCAAGGGGACAGTATTAACTTGTAGTACACACAAACGGCCTTGTCACCCAGTGCCCTCTCTAATCTTGACTGTTAACCTGGGGTGACTGACCTGATTTGTTGCTGCTGTTGTTGCCTGCCATGTTCTTTGTCTCTCGTGATGCCCTGTTGTAGCCATTCCTCTGCCATCTTCTCTACCCTGGGACTCCTATCACTGCTGGCTAGGTCCTTAGTCCATCTGGCATTCAGCAATGATTGTTCTTGTAGCTGAACACTGATAATTGGCATTAGAAGGTAGGACTTGTGAGTTTAAGAATCCAGCTGTCTCTCCGCTTGTGACCTTGAAGCTTCTGACTGGCTGAGCTGCTATGATGGCAGAGAATGTTCATAGACATTCCAACTACTTAGAGAGCAGAGATGTATGAATATTGAAATCACTCTTTGAGCGGGGAATAAGTTGTAAGTCTGGCTAGACTAAATTCTTTCCCAGAGAAACATTGTAGAATAAGTTAAGAATTGAAAGTTGTTCTTAGATAAACTAAGGGATAATGAGCCCTGAGACAAGAAGAAAAAACAGAATGGCAATGAGCAGCATAGGTGGGAGTTGATTTCACATTTGGTTTGGACCATCACCATCCAGCCAGTTATTTGACTTCAAGCTTCTGGTTATTTCAAACGCGGCCTTCAACCCTTACCAATCCAGACCAAGGAATGTTTCTTTAACAGCACTTGCAGAATTCTCTCCCCAGCCCTCTTTTCAAAGACAGATTAGAATCCGAGACCTGTGAAATGAGACTAGAGTGTGTCAGTTCAAGCTGTGTAACCAAATAAAAGATGCTTATCTTTCATTGTTTAATATTCCTAACTGTATGGTGATAACATTTAAGATGATGAAAAGCAACACATGGCAGGGAATATAATGAAGCAAAGCCGGTGGAATTATTATGCCAGCATGCTGATGCATCACAAGGAACTGCATTCATCAGGTTCCCTAAACATGCCACGTGAGGGAGGTTGTACTAAAAGTGGGCAGTGTGACTTTCTCCAGTATCAGACACTGGAGTTCAGTAAGCAGCTGAAGTGTGACAGGATTAGGGAAAGTATTGTATAGACTCTGGCAAAAGAAAATGGCCTCTCCCATGTTCTATGCATTGGTGTTTGATGTGGTTTCAACATGTGCTCTGTTAATGTCCATGGAGGCGCAGGTCAATTCTGTGTCCAGGGTAGCTGTTTAACAGCTCCATCTGGTATGCAGGCTGAGACCCTACTTGCCCGCAGACTGTCTTGCCAGAGTGGTGCATGCTCTAGTTATCTCCTGCTTGGACTACTGCAATGAGCTCTACGTGGGGCTACCTTTGAAGGTGACCCAGAAACTACAACTAATCCAGAATGCGGCAGCCAGACTGGTGACTGGGAGCAGCCACCAAGACCACATAATACCAGTCTCCCATTACATTTCCGAGCACAATGCAAAGTGTTGGTGCTGACCTTGAAAGCCCTAAACAGCCTCAGTCCATTATACCTGAAGGAGCATCTCCACCCCCATTGTTCTGCCTGGACACTGAGGTCCAGCGCCGAGGGCCTTCTGGCGGTTCCCTCGCTGCGAGAAGCCAAGTTACAGGGAACCAGGCAGAGGGCCTTCTCGGTAGTGGCACCCGCCCTGTGGAATGCCCTCCCACCAGATGTAAAAGAAAAAAACAACTACCAGACTTTTAGAAGACATCTGAAAGCAGCTCTGTTCAGGGAGAACCAGCATGGTGTAGTGGTTAAAAGCAGTGGACTCGTAATCTGCTGAACCGGGTTCACGTCTCCACTCCTCCACATGCAGCTGCTGGGTGACCTTGGGCTAGTCACACTTCTCTGAAGTCTCTCAGCCCCACTCACCTCACAGAGTGTTTGTTGTGGGGGAGGAAGGGAAAGGAGAATGTTAGCCACTTTAAGACTCCTTTGGGTAGTCATAAAGCAGGATATCAAATCCAAACTCTTCTTCTTCTTCTTAATGTTTGACGGACTATTGTATTTTAATATTTTGTTGGAAGCCGCCAGATGGGTGGGGTATATATAATAAATTGTTGTTGTTGTTGTTGTTGTTACAATCATCTGGCTGTTAACCAGAAAGTAGGTGATTTGAGTCCACCCAAGTAAGGCTGTGGGCAGCATAGAAGCCAACTCCTTTGGCCTCCCCCCTAAAATATTTGAGGGGGTCAGGGCCCCCAAAATTGATGGCCATTGCCATTCAAATAATGTGTGCACTGCATCATGTAGGGCTTACCTGCCCCCCTTTTTTATTGAAGTTGGCACCCATGGTGGGTAGTGTTCCTGAATTGCCGGTGGTTGGACTAGGAGTCCCTTCCAACTCTACAATTCTATGATTCTAGGAAAAACATTTAAGGAAGCAAATGAACTCAGGGGTGTCTTCCCCATAGAGGCAAGTGGCGCGGGGCGTCAGGGCACTAAGTTTGCACCAAGTTCTGGAGGGCACCTGGGAAGAGGCAGAGGCTGGACATGGCACCCTTGACTGCCGTGCTGAAGCAGCGCCGTGCCCGGAGCCTCCGCCTCTTCCCTACCGGAGGAGCCGCCCTTCAGCCACTGCCCGCCTCCTCCAGCCCCACAAAACTGCCGACAGCACTGTAAAAAGGTCAGCAACTCTGGGAAACGGGGGGGGGGGAATCTTTGAACCACGGTGCCGGATATGCTTAAGACAGCCCTGAACAAACTCATACTGGTGTATGCTAGTGTTGTAAGTTTCTATGCCCAGCCTTTCAGGTTGAGTGGTGAGTGCTTTAACTACTAATCACATTCCACACATTTTAGAGGGTGTGAACCTCTGCCTAAGCACAAGTGAGTTCAGTGGAGCTTACTGGCTTGGTCATGTACACAGAATGGAAGATGGCAGGATCCCCAAAGAGCTGGCTTCAGACACCAGCTCTGCATCACAAAGATGTCTGCAAACAAAATGTGAAGGCTGGCAATATTAACCGTGTCGTGTAGATGACCAGGCCTGGAGACAGACAGTCAGGTTGTGCATCCACATCAGTGACCAGAGGAGGAATGACTGCTGGAAGGAGTGCGGAGGGAAGAAACACCAGGTTGCATCTGCAGCAGCACAACTGGATGCCTTCATCTGCCCCAGCTGCTACAAAAGATGTCTCTCCTTTATTGGTAGGCACTGTTACTCTCCAGTGGTTTGACTCTACCACCGATAACACAGTCTTCCATTGTATCTCGAGACAGACAGGTGTCAAGGACTGCCATCTTGCCACATGGCTGATCAGGGATGTGAACCCAGATCTACCCACCCAAATTCTGGCATACTGTGACTGTCAGCTGGCCACAATAAATGAGGTTTTGTGCTATGGACTGCTGCTGCTTGGGAGCATGTGGAGCAACATGGCAGCCTTCTTGAGGGAGTGAATATAGAGGATTGTCAAAATTTGCCACGATACCACTGCTTACTGTTCTAACACATGCGTGGGGAACCTCCAGTCAGTGGGCCAGTCCTGGCTTACCAGAAATTCCAGTTAGGCCCTTGAGGCCATTTTTTAAAAAATATCATGCCTACTTGCCAATCAGGTGCTATCAACTCAATGGGTGGGTGCAAGACCTGAAAAGGCGTGTTCAATCCTGAATGGTTTGGCTGCACATACTAATTCCCCACAGGAAACTAGCACACACAGCTGATCCCTGCAGAATTGAACAGCTCATGGGCGGGTTCCATCCTGTTCACTTGAGCTCTGCATTCTAGTTCCTTGTGGTGAACCAGTGCATCTTTGACAGATGGGTAGGGCCACCTTCCTGCCAATCACCTGATGTCATTATGACATCAGATTTTTAACATGCAGGTGGCCAAATTGACCTGAGCAATTGTCCTGTGGAGTGGGAAGATATAAAAATTTGGCCCACTGGACCATAAAGGTTCCTTGCTCCTATTCTAAAACGCCAGGCCTGTTTGACTAGTGACTTACTCAGTCAAACGAAGGCCATGCATTGTGGCGTATTATGTGCTGGACATCCCTCTTGTTTGGTTGTATAGTCTTATAGATGACCAAACAGCTGGTGAGCTGAGTTCAGGCTAGTAGGTCACAAGTTGTGTAGACCTCAAGTAAAGCACGGGGTCCTCCCCCAGCCCCCGCATACCATCTGCTTTGGAAATGTGCTTTGCTTTGCAACCAGGTAACTGAATAGGAAACTGTAGTCAGCAGTTGGCTTTATCACTGCGTAGGCAAAAAAAAGGCATTGTATCAGAAGACACAGCAAGCTTAGTAGAAAAAAAAATACAAATTGTTCTCAATATCTCATTGACCTCATTATAATAGTGCTCAAATTGCAACCCCCTCCCTCCACGCCACCCTTTACTCTTAACCAGTAGGTTAAGCAGGATAGGAGAGTAGCTTATGAGGAGCAGGGCTAAATTGGGCATGCATTTTAGATTTTTGTGGATTCATTAATCCCTCCATCTCCCCCACCCCCAATCATAATTCAAACACTGTTGTTACGTGTGATGGGTTATTACTGATGCAGCTGAATGGTTAAGAAAACACAGGTCACAATGCTGATTGTGTGATTATGCTGATTATGTGATGGTTAAGATTTACCCTCTTGGAAAGAATAGAGAGCAGTAGCTTTAATGTAATTACTCTGAAAATAATAATTCTACAGTTATTAGAATTATTATTTGTTCAACTGGTTGCTCAGTGCAGAAAATCCATAGATAAAGAAGCATCTCCAATACACATGGTTGTGCAACCTCTTCTTGAACACCTCCAGTGAACGAACGAGCCTGCCACTTCCCTCAGTTATAGCTCCTATTGCAGAACTGCTTTTACCCATCAATACATTTTTCTTCAAGTTCAACAAAAATTTACCCACCAATATCTTTAGTCCATTATATTCTATACCTGCCTTCTGTAGCAGTAGGAGCTCAAGGTTTATCCTAACAGGTGGGTAGCCGTGTTGGTCTGCCATAGTCAAAACAGAATAAAAAATTCTTTCCAGTAGCACCTTAGAGACCAACTAAGTTTGTTCTTGGTATGAGCTTTCGTGTGCATGCAGACGAAAAGCTCATACCAAGAACAAACTTAGTTGGTCTCTAAGGTGCTACTGGAAAGAATTTTTTATTCTGTTTATCCTAACATTTATCCTCACAACAATCCCATGAGGATATGTTAAGCTGAAAGTGGGTGATGGGCCCAAGGTAACCCAGAGAGCTTTGTGGCTTAAAGGGATTTGAACCCTTGCCTGCCAGGTCCTAGTCCAATACTTGAACCACTACGCCATACTGGCTTCATGCCATAGGGTGGTTTTTACTCTCATCTACTGAGCTGAGAAATACACTTCAGCACAGCACCGGAGAAGAAGCAGTGAAGGAGAAGTCAGTACCATGAGCCAGAATTGATTCCATAGCCAAACCATTGTCCTCCTGTCCAGGTGGCATGGACTCCTATTTCATAGGCCACTTTGGCTACAATTGTCATTTGAACTTGTCTGTTCTATCCTACCCTTTGCCAATCATGGGTCAACCAATGTTGATGGACTGCAATCCCTATCATCCCTGTCTGGTTATGCTGGCTGGGCATGATGGGAATTATAGTCCAACAACATCTGGGGACCCAAGACTCACCTGGAGCAGCAGGAAATAATTGTTAACCTTCATCTATGTGCAGCCCTTCAAATACATGCAGATGGCCATTTTACCACCTCTAATGTGAAGGGAGAGCCTCAGCTAGTTCCTAGTTATGGCAACCTTCTTAAGCTGGGGGTCAGGAATAAGGAGAGCTTGTGTATGTATTATTGTTTGTCAGTATTGCTATTGCTAAGTGATAAAAAATACACTTATAAATTAAAAAGAAGTTTGATTTAACAGCGTAATGAATCTCACCCATGAACTTGTCCCTAAGGCTTCCTCTGCACTTACAAATTACAAATCAGTAAATCACATTGACGCTATAAATTATTTTTTTCTTAACCACATTGGGGAAAATATAAATATGTAAAACCAGATGAAATAAGCTAGTTACCGTTCAACACACACTTTAACCAGCTTTTTGAGTCACAATTAGCATAGTCACAGGGTAGTCCAAACGTCTCTCCCCTTTCCCTCCTCTCTGAATCAAAGTGCATCCATTTGTGGGGATTTAAATTTGAGAAGAGATGATGGTACTCAAGTCTGCCTGGAAATGCCTTGGATTCAAAGGTTGCTTGAAGTTGTTTAAAGGTGAAGGGAGATACTGGGAACAATCTCAGATGTTCTTTTTACCCTTACCTTAAATTTTAGGATACAGCATTGGTCTAGAAACAGTGTCCAGGGATGTGATCTGCTGAATTCTACCTACCAATTAAACTTTGGCATCTATGTAGAGATTACTGGATTCTAACCTTAGCTGTTGTGCACCTAAAACCGTGTGTGTGTGTGTACTCTAAAGCATTTATTCTAGAATTCAGGTGTCTGGTCTTCAGCAGGTATACAGTGGGAAGCGACTATGAGGAACCCATGTAACAAACAACATTGACTGCATATACAGCAAACCTTTCAAAAATCTGAGGCTTACAGATTCACAATACCAAAGGGGGAGAGGAAATAAGCTTCGCTCATTCTTAAATATTTCCCCTTGGGTGGGTGTGTATGTGTGCCTGAGAGAGATGTCGGGGTGGAGAGAGAGAGAGAGAGAGAGAGAGAGAGAGAGAGAGAGAGAGAGAGAGAGAGAGAGAGAGAGAGAAACCACCGCATTGACCTCTCAGTCTGAGATGGGAGGCGGAAGATTCCCCCCATCAGCTCAATGAAAGCTGCTGCCCTCCGTGATCATCTCCATTAGTCGCTTCCCTCTCGTGCGTCTTTCAGCACCGTGGACAGCGGGCGAGGGAAGCCACCGAGGAGCCACCGTTAAACGCAGCAGCCTTTCCCAGGAAGAGGAGAACGGGAGGGGGGGGGCGAGTTGAAGTGCTGGAAGCGCAGTTAAGCTCCTTTCTCCCTCCCTACTTTTCAAGCAGGCTGAATGTTTAGGGAGGGCGCTCAACACGCAGTCCTGAGCAGCAGGGGCTGACGGAGCTGCCAGGTAGCAAGGAAGGAAGACGCCCGGGAAGCACCCACTCTCCAACCACGGGGAGGGCTGGATCCGGACTCCAGACACCCGAGAACCCCCAGCCTCTCCTCCTCCGTCGGAAGCCGATCTTGTCCCCCCCCCTTCCGCCTTGCCAGGAGAATGCTGGCAGCGGTGCAACTGGGGCTCCAGCGCCCAATAGCCTTGTAAAAACCCTTTGCCCTGCCTTGCCTTGAGGGAACGGGCGTCTTCTTGGCATTACCCCGATGTGACCCCCCCTTCCCTCTCGCTCTGGAATAATGGGGATCTTTTGGGCTTATGTTGGATTCCTTTCCTTGTCGGTATTATATATTCAGCAAGGACTTTCTTCCCAAGGTAAGAGCTGCCTTGTTTTTTTGTGTGGCCAAAAATTGCAGCCGGAGGGTCTGTGGTGGGCAGGACAGAGCGATCTTTGTGGAGGGGTGGGGGGGAAGCCATGTGGAATGGAAACGTCGTGCTATCTTTTTTGCCTTAGCCTTATTCTCGCCCCATTGGAGGGGGGAAAAAAGTTCACCCGAAGTGAATATGAAACCCATCTCCTGCCAACATGAGCATAACATAGCCCGGCTGAGAAGATGCAATGTTTGTGCGTGAGCGGTTGGTGGGGTGGGAGGTGGGGGGGGGGATATATCATTGCCACTGTGTATCTTCCAACTCTTGTTTTCAGGATTCATACAGACACAGCGCCTGTGAAAAAGGGACGTGCTTGTCTGCTTTGAATAGTGCAGTGTTTTCATAGCGTTGTGTCGTCCCCCCCCCCCCAATTTTTCAGGAGCCCTTTGGTCCGTATTCTTAAACCTTGCTTTCCGTCTTCAAGTATGTGTTTCTACAAAGCACCCCCCCCCTCCCCATCACCCTGTCAAAGGCGCCTCTTGCATTTCAAGTAGCCCCTGCTCTGCAGAAGCCCATCCAGTTGCTGGAGACTTTGAGGGCTGCAGTGATCATTTCAGCACCATGGATAGATCGCATCCATGCCGAACGCTGCACCCACAAACCGTGCAGTTCTCCGCCGCTTTGTTTGTTTTAACTCTGGAAAGAGGGCTGGTTGAAACAGACTGAGAATGCAGAAATATGATCTCTTTCCCTGCTGATGAGGGGAATAGATATCACTAGCAGCGATACAGTGCTGGCGGAGGAGCGGAAGGAAACGCTGTAGAAAACACACATAGAGATTGGTGGTGTTTGGCTTATTTTCACATATGCCTACTTGGAATTTAAGTACTTAAAAAGCAAACGCAGCTTTTTTTCTCATATTGCACTGCTGAGTCCCGGGGTGTAACCTAGCACATATGCATGGATTATTTTTTTTGCAGTCTTTTCGGTCTACCCCCTACCAACCTGTAACGTCATAGAATTGAAAGAAGTGGGCAAACTGGTAAATTCTTGCCCTTTCAACTCTTTCTGGAAACTGAAAGTATTTCTTGTTAGTTGTTAATAATAATAATAATAATAATAATAATAATTAATAATATTTTGTCTATCCTGTCAGTGAGGGTTTCACACAGCTGATTGAATGGATCACATTCTTAAAAGCCCTGTATATGAACAGAAAGTGTATCAAGAAGGTTGTGATGATTATGACTTCTACTAAGATATATGCTGGCATCCTGAAATGGACTGTCAAGATGCATGTCTTCTACTATAGGGAACTGGAAAGGGTAGCCATACTGAAGTGCCAGAGGCAAAGTATTTCTTGTTTGTGAATCTCCTAAACTTAAACGTGATGCAAGTCCTTTCTTGGCTTGACACTGCAAGCAAAACAAGAAAATGAAATTGAGAATAAATAACCACATGACAAGCTACTTCTTGGAAATATTAAGACATAATGCAACAAACAAACAGGACCCCCTTCCAGTAGTCTACAATGTATTTAATAATTAATATGGTATAATGTCATCTATAGAATACAATAAATCATCTGAGCTTATTTTCCAAATGGTTTTGCCCTGGATCCCTAAGCTAGAATGCTGAAATACTGCCTTCCTAGGAATATTTGCATGTAATTATTTGTAACTTTGCAAACTCCAGTGAGATGCTGGTAAGGGTGTTCAGTTTCTCCATTAGCAAAATAGGCTTACTAAACAATTTATACATGTTTGTAAGGGATAAAGGGGTGGAGGGGGAGGAAAGGGTCTGAGAAGTAAGAAAAAACATGGGGATGCAAGGAGGAATGAAAATTAGAATCAGAAAAAGGAGGAGCAGGGAGAGGGAGACAGGTCTGCAGTCCTTTGCATACTTACTTGTGAGTAAGCTCCACTGAACTCAGAATATAGACTTGGCTTAGAAAGCAGCTGCCTAAGCCTCTGCATATTTACTTGTAAATAAGCCCTGGTGCATTAAATGGAATTTACTCCCAAGTAAGCGGGCATCAGATTGCAAGTGAAGGCAAGTAAATTTAAGGGGGCGGGGGGAAGGAAAGAGAGGCAGTGAAAAATTGAGGGAGAGGAATCCCAATAAGATATGCTTTTCTTTTGCAGCCAAATTTACTGAATTCCCTCAAAATGTCACAACTACTGAGGGGCAGAATGTGGAGATGTCTTGTGCATTCCAGAGTGGCTCTGCCTCAGTGTACCTGGAAATCCAGTGGTGGTTTCTACGGGCAGCTGAGGACCAAGACCCTGGAACAGAGGTGAGGGCACTCAGGTATCAATTTGCTGCCCCTGAAATCCTATGCAAGTCAACCACTCCCCAAAAGCGGAGAAAAAATGGGGACCAGGGGAACAAGGAAAGTCCTGCCCCCAGGGCTTAATATATCTTACAACGGTAGAAATCCATTGAGAAATAGCCACCACTAGGGGATAAAACCTTGAACCCTTCCAATTGGTTTTTGGTAGTTGATAAATTC
This sequence comes from Lacerta agilis, assembly GCF_009819535.1. Taxonomy (NCBI): domain Eukaryota; kingdom Metazoa; phylum Chordata; class Lepidosauria; order Squamata; family Lacertidae; genus Lacerta; species Lacerta agilis. The sequence continues at coordinate 45,405,587 of NC_046325.1, forward strand.
ATATGCATGATAATGCATTCTTCCTTCCTTTTTCGTTTCTCTTTTTTCTCATCAGTGACAAGGCACAGTATAGATATCATAGCAATGGATTGAATTTGCAACCCAGGCTGTTGCAAAGACTTCATTTCCTCCCAATAAGAAGTCTGCTTGCTATCATTCTATCCCTTCGGGGATTTTCATTGCCTCCAGATTGATAAACACATGGAGCACATGATACTAACACACCGCAGGAACCTATTGTAGACAGGATTTCTAGAAATCAAACAGGCCTCCTTTGACTCAGTGACTTCAGATGATGCTTGTTTTCATTCCTGAGACAGGGGGAGAAATCTGCCTCATCTCTATCATTCCGTTTCCTTCCAGCCTGTCTCCTCCCCAAAAAGTTTTCATTTGAAAAATTCATTTGAAGTATCCAGACTGCCTTAGAATTCATGTTAATTTTCCATGGAAGACAAGCAAACATATAAATCTGTTATGTGGCACCTCAATCTTCTGAGGCTGCCTACAACGATAGGCATTAAATACAGCCCAATGTGAAGGGATAAGCCTCCATCCAAACTATGTGGCACAGTGGCTAAATGTGACAAGAAGGAATACCGTTTTGCCTATAGGTGGCAGGCTGAGCATGTGAGTGTTCTCCAAGGAAGAATCCATTTATTTAAGTAGTACTGTATTTCAACAGCAATTAGTCATCAGAAAACTCGCAAGCTATGGACAAGTTCAGTCTTACCCCATGGTCCTCAGACTGAAACAGATCAAGAAGTGGGGAAACCCAAACATAAAAAAAATCCACACATAGCCTGTTCAGCTATCATGCCCATTTTAAATTGGTGATTGGTGTGTACCCCAAATGAACTTTGCAACTCACAAGCTCCAGTGTGGTGTAGTGGTTAAGAGCAGTAGACTCGTAATCTGGGGAACCGGGTTCGTGTCTCCACTCCTCCACATGCAGCTGCTGGGTGACCTTGGGCTAGTCACACTTCTTTGAAGTCTCTCGGCCCCACCCACCTCGCAGAGTGTTTGTTGTGGGGAAGGGAAAGGAGAATGTTAGCCGCTTTGAGACTCCTTCGGGTAGTGAAAAGCGGGATATCAAATCCAAACTGTTCCCTGGTTAATCCATAAGCATGAGCCTATTTTTTCCTTCCCAGCGAGCTGTTCCCACAATTCTGATGATTGCAAACTTGTGATCAGCTTAATTTAGCCCATTCCAGTGTGCTGAGAATTAGATAATTATCTTAATTGCCTTACAGGATGACAGATAATTCTCTGTCGCAGCTGATCTATGACAAGAACTCATATATTCAGGGATATTTTAGTCACTGTTCTTGATCTCTGTTCCCCCTGCCCAAATCTACCTCCCTCAAACACAGACATCTGGTTCCTCATGCAATGTCCCCCTCCCTCTCTTTCTCTCACCCCAACACCCCCTGTGTGGAGCTTTTACCTATGCAAGGAACAGAAGTAGGATTTACATTTCTGCTATGGCTGCTGCTTTGAGCTCTCATGGCTCTACATTCTATTGGGGGAGCCTTCTACAGAGGCTAGATCAGGCTTCCTTAACCTTGGCCCTCCAGGTGTTTTGAGACTACAATTCCCAACATCCCTGGCCACTGGTTCTGCTAGCTAGGGATCATGGGAGTTGTAGGCCAAAAACATCTGGAGGGCCGAGGGTGAGGAAGCCTGGGCTAGATGGTCTGGTGGGTAGTCAAGGAAGACTTGAGCAGTGGCAGAGCCCTCCTCTCTATTTATTTATTTTACTATCTGCCCATCATGTTTCTCAACTGGTTAAATTATATAATGGAATTAATAATTTAAAAACTAATGGAAATGCAGCCGGGCATCTTATTTGCATTGAAAACAGAGCCTTTGGGCAGAAATGTTCAGAGGAGAGGGAAATTGTATGTTTCATATAAAATATTGTGCCACATTCTTTGTTTTTGTGAGAGTTCTAGCAATCAAAGCATCTCATTTGCATTAAATAGGCTTTTGGAAGTAACCTTTTTGGCCTTGGTATGATCTAAAAAATATATCAAAGGCTGGCGAAGGAAGGCTAACTGAATGTACTCAATATGGGGTTGACTGAAAGTCTAGGTCCTTCAGCAGGGGTCAGCAAAATTTTTCAGCAGGGGGCCGGTCCACTGTCCCTCAGATCTTGTGGGGGGCCGGAGTATATTTTGAAAAAAAAATATGAACGAATTCCTATGCCCCACAAATAACCCAGAGATGCATTTTAAATAAAAGGACACATTCTACTCATGTAAAAACATGCTGATTCCCGGACTGTCCATGGGCCGCATTTAGAAGGCGATTGGGCTGCATCTGGCCCCCGGACCTTAGTTTGGGGACCCCTGTCCTTCAGGATTTGGACTTTCCATATGCTTGGTCTGAAAAACTCAGGGATGGTTTAGCTCCCTTGCTCCTGAGGCTTCAGACCTTCTGAAAGCTTGCCTACATATTCCGGAACCTTAGGGAACCACCTTTTACAGACAGTTTCTCACTTCTAACTAAGCTGCCATGAGTGACGAGGCTTTGGATGTTTATAATAAAGCATTTTCTATTCAGATGCAGAATTGCTTTGGCATTCTGGGTTGTAGAAGAATTTAGGGACACGGCATCCAGTTTCTAATGCATTAGTGTAGTACAAGTTCAGCAAATTTACATCCTGAATCAATTAATTATGAACTGCAGGAGGCCTCATGGATTCAGGCCATCTAATCCAGCTAGCATCCTGATTCCAACAATGACAAACCAGAGGCCTCAGGGAAGTTCAAAAGCATGAAGGCAAAACCTTCCTTATTCTCCGTCATCACCACCACCTGATATTCAGCAGCACAAGGCCTCTGAACATGGAGTTTACACCTGATTATTAGCATTAGCACCTGTTAGTCCGTTCCTTTGGCTTAACTCCCCTTAAGTCAATGGCTACCACCACTTTTTGTGGCACATAGGCCAAAGAAGCTGAAGGAGGTACGATAGAGACATTTTAAGCCACGTTCAATCACAATACAGTTAGGGACCCTCCTTCAATGACTTCATTAGGAAACTACTCAATACTTGCCTATTTTTGTTGATATGATCTATTTCACAGCTGTGCAGCCAATTCAACTGCCTTTGAGTGAACATCCGTCTTCCACCAGTAAACCCTCTCGAACCAAACTATGCTGGAGCTCTGGTTGTCATGGCTTATTATAGAGCTGGGCGGAAATTAGGGTGGGACCAGGCAGAGGCTGTGGGAAACCCCATGCAAGGAAAGGAAGGGAAGAAGTGATTTAACCTTTAATGGCGGAGGTTCCTCTCCTGCAGTATGCAAAAACAGTTATCCATTCCCCCACAGGTGGAGAGAGATTTGGACAACGATGGAACAAAGATAAGCGTAAGTGGATTACAAAATATAGATTGTTGCTGGATTTTCAATTACTTTCCATTTACTGTGCTGTCTTTCATTAGCCACCATCCCAAAATGCATGAGCCCTGGACTAGTGAATGGGATTTATTTTCTGCAGTTTTCCCCAAAAGGCACGGACATTATCAAAGCCTATGGAACTCTTTTGTGCAGATCAGCTGGTTCATGTCCCTGGCCCTGCTGAGGCAGAATTTGAAGAACCTTTTAATTTGTTCGGGTCTTTGGAAGGGGCTAGGTTGCTTTGAGGCCGTGTAGCTTTGTAAAAAACAAAACACAAAAAAAAACCTGTCATTTTAATTGCTGGAAATTGGATTTTCATTATATTTTATGTTGTTAGCCATAGAATCATAGAATCATAGAATCATAGAGTTGGAAGAGACCACAAGGGCCATCCAGTCCAACCCCCTGCCAAGCAGGAAACACCATCAAAGCATTACTGACAGATGAATGTCAAGCCTCTGCTTAAAGACCTCCAAAGAAGGAGACTCCACCACACTCCTTGGTAGCAAATTCCACTGGAATTTCCACTGAAATTCCACTTGGTAGCAAATTCCACACTCCTTGGTAGCAAATTCCCAGGCACCCTTTAGGAAGGAAGACTAGGATAGAGAATGTATACTCATGTATACAGAAAACATTAATGGATGTTGTTAGTCAAATTGTGGTTGGCCCTTGCCTCTACCAGAGCTGGAGGTTTTGTGGAGAGTCCAGACAAATAAAGAAACTCTCCATTCAGGGTCCTGCCAGACATGCACAGAGGATATAATTGATCCTAAAACATGCTGGAGACCTGCAAGTAATACCTAGGGCAGTTGCGTGTGGAGGTCCCCAACGCCACCCCCCAAGTAATTCAGACATGAGACATCATTTTTGTTTGGGATTTTTGGCAGAATTTTGGCCACAACTTTATTAAATTAAAGTCAATGTGAGTGGTTGCGTAGGCATTGGTCCAGACTAGCTGTCCGACGGGACAGAGCTGACCACGTGTCAGCAGTGGGAAATCCCATCTGGGGAGAGATATGGGGGTTGGTAGGCAGAACTCTCCCTCTTCCCAGTGGTTCCCAGGGGCTCTCATGTGGGCCCTGACCCCTACTGGGGTTTCGGACAAAAGCATATGAGCCCCTGGATTCCTTTAACGGAATTCCCAGCACACCACCACCATTTGAAGAGACTACCGCCCCTCCAATCACAGATAATGACCAATGTCTAACCACCAACCTTACAAGTTGTGACTAGTTGTTACGCAGTAGGCAAAAACCAGATGGCAACAGCCAATCAGCCAACTGGCAAAATTCCTACCAGGCCCCTGCCCCAACAGCAGACGACCCCATGACAGGCATAGCAAAGTCAGCGCAGAGGCCTAAACACAGGGAGGGAGGGAGGGTGATCCGCAGCAAACAGCCAAGAGGGAGGTCACTCAAAGAGCTGACCCATATATAGGCTGCTGGCTGTCCATCAAAACTTGATACATATGAATCTCCCTAACAACACCCCCAGGCCCAATCGAAGCTGTGGCCATCTATACTATTACGCCCACAGCAATGGAGGTGGCTTGCTGGCCCCCACCGCAACACGTGCTCTCTATGAGGGAGAACCCGCTCTGTGGATGCCCCCAGGATTCAGTAGACCCTCTTGCACATATACCTGGGGACATCACTTGGTGTGAGAAGTGGAGAAGTCCTAACCTGAACCGGTAAGCATGGAAGTCCATGCAGAAGCCTCTATGTCCCAACACACTCCATCTCCAAGATTACAAGGGCATAACAGGGAGAATGCAGTGTGCACATAGGTGCCCATTTATATTTTATTTTATTTTATTTTATTTTATTTACCTTTTCTGTCCCATAAGGAATTCTCTGCTTTCACACAGGTTCCAAAATGGGATCAAAAGTTCAGTTTGACAATGTGCAGATCTAGAACCCTTACAACATACAAAATAGTAAGAAAAGATAAAAGCAGTGAGCCTATAACTCTGGTCATGTGATAAATCTCATTATTCCCCAACCCCCTCCAAGCATAGACACACAACACGGCGAAGAAGAAGAAATCCTTTTTTTGTGGGTTTTAAAAAAATGAATATGGGTACTTTAAAAGAAAATTGCTACAGAAAATAGCCTTTTTTGTTTTCGGAACCACACATCATACTTTCATTAACCTTAATGGAATTTTTGCACAGCATGACAAAAAAAACAAGCCCTTCAGAATACTTTGTATTTCTTTAATCATTAATACCAAGAACTGAGGAACATGTAGGACCTAGATTTTCTTTCTTTCCCTCAATATTATTTTATTACTTAGCTGAAATGCAATTAAATAAATATAGGAGAGTGGTTTTCAAAGTGCTACAATGCCAAGGAACTATGTGGGAAACACGCACACACAAAAAATGAATAATGGAGGTAGGGAGTAGATTCCAGATGTTCTTGTATTAATTGAAGCATACAGAACTTGAGACCCACCAAAACATTTACAACCCAGTAGACCCCAGACTGCCAAGCATCTTATTAACCCTGACATCCCTATCCCCCACGGTTTGGACAATCTCATGCTTGCAAGTTTTTGTAGCATTGAGTTGAAATGCCTCTGCCCCCAAAATTTGCTGCGCTCTTCTTGGGTGGGGAAATGGGGGAAATAGTGATTAAGATGAGGAGATCAAAAATTGGGCCTTTCCACCAGTGGCAACATTCCTCTCAGTGCCTGCCAGTCACCGTCATCCCTCCCCAACCCCATGGGATGATGTTATATGATTGCAAGTGTCCTTAGAAAGAGAATTGTGTCAGGATAAGCATGGAACTATTGGCACTATGAAATAAGGTGAGCCAGAGGAGGGGGGTTTCCTCTTGTCTACTGACCTTCTTCCAGTCCTCCTCCCAGCCCCACATTTTCCACTAAGAACTTTTGGCCCAGCTTTATTTTGGGGGGTGTTTTGCTTAGTCACATGAGCTTTTAATGTCTATACTACTTTGATTGCTTTCAGTACGGCTCACAGCAGTTTGATTAGCAATTAAAGCAATTAAAACCAGAAACAAAATGTTTAAGGATGGGGATATTGAAAAAGTGCAATATCCCCAACCCTCACCCCCAGGGAAAATAATGCACTCAAAGCTCCCTTCACATCCTTAAAATTCTTTGCATACTCATCCTGAGTTCTCCTGACCAAAACAACAAAATGTCACTTCAGGCAAGGGAAATTCAGTAGCAGTTCTGATCTCATATTCCACCAACTTGGTCCAGTGACAGATGATGAACCCACAACCGTGTAGTGCTGTTGAGGGGCAGATGACTCCTCTGGCACACTGGAAATTGGATCCTGTATTAAACATTGATTGAACTCTTGGACCAATCTGGCAAAGTTAGTTGTAACTAAGACTGCAGTTCTAGGCAGGCTGGCCTAGGTGTAAGTCCCATACCAGACCTTCCAAGTGTCCCTATTTTCCAGGGACGCCCCTGATTTAGAAAAGCCTGATTTAGAAAAGGTTTCTGATTTGATCCTGGAATGTCCCACTTATCCTTAGAATGTCCATATTTTCTTTGGAGCAATGCTGGAGGGTATGGAGTTATCTGACCCCCGAGCTGTCTGAAGGCAACCCTGTATAGGGAAGTCTTTTTAATGTTTAATGTTTTATTATGGTTTTATATATGTTGGAAGTAGCCCAGACTGGCTGGGGCAACCCAGTAAGATGTGTGGGGTATACATAGTAAAATTATCATTATGGAATGGGACGTCCCTATTTTCATCAGAGAAATATTGGAGGGTATGCCATAGGATATTGTGGGATTAGACTCCAAGAACGAACACATTACTTAGGCCTAATGCTCCCAAGGAGATCAATGGAAGAAGGCAGTTGTGTACAACTTAACTATCACTGCTATTGTCAGGAAAGCCCCCTCCTCACTGCGGTCAGCATCGCAGGAGCTTTTAGAGTACAGAGACCCACGTCCGCTGTTTATGAGCTCCCCCTTCCCCTCTTCTTCCAGTGGGAGCTCGCATGCTTTACATTCCTCAGGCGGGGAAGGAGAGGGGGAGACAGAAAGGCGATGCAAAGGCTTAGAAGGGGCCGGAGAGCCGAAACACCACAGGGAAAGCAGAAATAGAGGTCAGGTTCCCACACTACGTGGCCGGTCACAGGAGGGGAGAAGGAGGGGTTTCAGGCTTCTGAGGCTGCTCTGTTGGAAGGGAAACCGAAAGAGTTCATTCCTGGACTCTGATGAGTAGGGAGAGGACGTTTGAGACTTTGCTTTGCTGTATATAGCTTGCACAATAAAGAACTTAGTTTTTTAGAAGTTCTTTGCCTTGGACTGTTACTCATGAGCAACCACTAAGCGTCCTTACAGCTATCAGTGGGAACTAGGACCAGATGTGAGAGGAGGGAGCTGTGAGGTGGAGGAGTCATCCCTCCCACCCCAAATAAACCCCCTAAGATCAGCCAGTGGGGATCAGATCAAGACGTGGGTGGTGGTGGTGGGTGATGCTCACTTCCCACCCACCCCCAGTGTCATTTTCATAATCAAAATTACCTCCCAAATTATCATTTGCCCGTGGAACACTTGGTAGCTTCAGGAGAACAGTTTTAGTCAGGAAGATCGACAGAAGGAATATTAACCCCTCTCCCAGCAGCATAGTTCCAATCTGATCCCTGTCCCTTGTTGCACCAGTTGCTATCTTTAAAGAAAGGATATTGGTGGAATAAAGCAGGTGTGTTGAACCTCAGGCTTGAGGGCCAATCTTATTCCTCTTGGCCTATTTATCTGGCATTCAAAATTCTCCCCACGCCCCACCTACTTTTCCCAGGCCACATGCCATCACTGGTCCCGCTTCACCCTGCACGAGTGCAAGCTCTGGCAATGCCTCTCTTTTTTTACCTGGACGGAGGGCAGAGAGGTTTGTGAGAACATTTCTAGAAGCCAGCCTACAGTGCAAAGGTGATTTTGCACACATTTGCCTCTGGCCCCCACCTACCACTGTCATGTGGCCCTCAGAAGGCTGCCCAGAAGAGAATGTGGCCCTTGAACATCTGGTTTCGAGGCTAAGTGGGCCAATGCAGCCTTCTAATTAAAATCAGGCTTAGTGGAAGGAGGAGACCAATGCATGTTTGAAAGGAGCTGTCTGGAGAAACGTTGATTTGTTTAAAAAAGCCATTAATTAGAAGCATAGAGTTTAGAGTGAAGGAAGGCTAGAGGGAAACAAGATAAGAGCAAGAGGTGAATGAATGCTATGCTATCAAAATAAAACTAGAAATAGAGCCCTATTATCTATATGGATTTTGCTGGTCCAAAGCCTTTTTGGAGAGTTACGTTCTCTGTCCTCCCAAATTCCACATAGCTAGATATCATTGAGCATTGACATCCCTCCCAGAGTAGGTGGGGAACGTTCATCCTACCCGGTCTGGAGCACCCAGTTCCTGCACTGTTTTTGCACTGCAATTAGGCTTCTAAAATGCCGCATTGTGTGAGAAGAGAAGCTTTCAGAAAAGCTTTATTGTTGCATGGGGGCCCCTTTCTGGACTTTAAAAAAATGCTAAGATGGAAGGGAGAAAGATGAAAGCAGAGAGAAGGGGATGGAGATGAGGTGGGAGGGAGAGAGGGAGGGAGAAAAAGAGTGAGAGAGAGCACATTGATGGAAGAGTGTGAATGGGCATGTATTTGTATGGACGAGTGAGGAGTTCTGGCCCAGTCCACCATTAACATGTGGACCCCAATAGGTCTCCCTCACCCCGGGCTCAGAGGTTAAGAGTGTGAGTTCTGGATTGTGAAGTTCAAATCAATGCTATAACTGGTCGTGCAGCCTGGAAATGGATATATGACATACTGAACAAAATAATCATAGCGAGAGCTATTAAGACTGGTTTGGGGCATTTAAGGGTCCTTTTGCTCAAATGCAGAGTTGTCCTAACTCATAATAGCTCCTCCTGCTGGGAAGCTATTGTGCAAAATGCCTCTCAGACGTCACTATCCAATCAGTGATAGTTAACAGAATGATAGGTATAATTTCTCTCCCTGCCCCCAGCCATTTTCAATGGCTGAATGTGATACAGAGTCCTAGTTGGAAAGTACAGAGCAAATGAGAAATTGCAATGGCTCCACTCTGTCCTGGCTGCTGCCCACTTTCGGTCTGCAATTGATTTTTGACACGTCAGCCACTATTTTAACAACTTACCTAATTACTACATGACCTTTAGTTCCTGTTTGGCCCCCTCCCTGTCCAGTTTGTGTCTGGGGCGGATGCCCTTAGTGCTCTCTTTTTTTAGATACAATATTGCTTAGCATCTTGCTTTAATTATGAACTCACTAGGTGGTCTTGGCCAAAGCCATCGTCTCACATCACAAAACTCATCCCACCATCTGCAACGGGGGAATAATAAGGATGCCAGCCTACTTTACACAAAACTGATAAAAGAACTGGAAAGGCAATAAATGTGAAGTGCTTTGTACACCGAAGAAAATGTTATATCAATACAAAATATTTTTATATTGTCAGAAGGGTTTATATATTTTTTCTACATTTATTTTATATACCTCTCCCACCTCAAGGCAGTTTACAACACGTTCAGAAAATATCAACACTACCCTATAAAGACAACCAACAAACTCACACCTATTTGTAGACAGTGGGGGAGGGAGGCTGCCAAATATTTTTGTGGGTGAATTCTGTGCATTCTTAGAACATTATTTTTTTTTAATGCTGTTTCACTTAATGTTGAATTAAAGAACCCGTTTTAATGGATGAAGGAAGCAATGTGTTAAGAGAGGACTGGAAAGTGTAGGGGCACGCCCATGGCTTCCCTCAATGATGATAAAATAACATTAAATACTAATAGATCTAGAGTTGCACCCAGCATGCATGGATGGTGAAATGGGAGGGACCATTTTTCCAAATATTCTCCTGGGGAGGAGAGGTACTTGAGGTATCTAGAGGTACTTCAACCCCCCCCCCCCAAAAAAAAAATAGAATCTGTCCCCTGCAGAATAGTTACTCAACTCCATCACATGCAGAACCCAACAACCCTTAGTCCTCTAAGCCAATGTTCCTCAACTTTGGGTCCCAAGATGTTTTGGCCTACAACTCCCATCATCCATGACCACTGGTCCTTCTAGCTATGGATGATGGGAGTTGTAGGCCAAAAACATCTGGAGACCCAAGGTTGAGGAACACTGCTCTCTAGGCAATAGGTGAGGGACAGAGTTTGCTTTCCCTTCAGTTCTACAGTCCTGGGGCAACTGGAAGCCAGAGTAGCATTGTTTCTGATAGAGGGAAGGGAATCACCAGTCCTGCAGCTGCTCCTTCTCTAGATGGTGGTTGGAACACCTGCTGGTGGCAATGTCTGACGTGATATGTTGTTTCTGGGAATTTTGCAGACGGTGAAAGTACAAGGGAACGACATCTCCCACAAACTGCAGATCTCCAAAGTCAGGAAAAAGGACGAAGGGTTGTATGAGTGCAGAGTGATCGACGCCAATTATGGAGACCTCCAGGAATACAAAGTCCAGGCCTATCTCAAGGTCAATGCAAACAGCCACACCCGACGAATGCAAGCCTTTGAAGCTTCCCCAATGTGGCTACAGGATAAACCTCGTAAGAACATCTCAGCAGCCATCCCCAGTAGCATCCATAACTCTGCCAGCCAGCGTATGCGCCCCACCTCCAGCCCTCCAGCAGATGCCAAAATCCCCAAACAAAGCCCACAATCAGGTATGCGTAACTATTTTGAGCACTTGAAGGATTTGGTTGCTAATGACTTTGCAACATGGTTTTTTAAAAAATAAAATAAAAAGGAGGAGGGAAAGGCTGTTTACTGGACAAAAACATGATATGCGCTTTCTTACACCTGAAGCACAGTTAGGAAAACACATTCTGTACAGTTACAGGTGGGTAGCCGTGTTGGTCTGCCATAGTCAAAACAAAATCGAAAATTCTTTCTAGTAGCACCTTAGAGACCAACTGAGTTTGTTCCTGGTATGAGCTTTCGTGTGCATGCACACTTCTTCAGATACACTGAAACAGAAGTCACCAGATCCTTAAATATAGTGAGGGAGTGGGGAGGGGTATTGCTCAGAAGGGTGGTGGGAATGGGTGATCAGCTGATAGGTGTGGAAAACCTGTTGACGACTCTTAACGGCTGTAATTAGTCTTGCAGGGAAAGGCAAGTGGTAAGATGGCTAAAGATAGCTTTGTTATGTATAATGAGATAAGAATCTAATGTCTTTGTTCAGACCAGGTTTCTCCGTGGTTTTAAGTTTGGTGATTAGTTGTAATTCAGCCACTTCTCTTTCCAGTCTATTTCTGAAATTTCTTTGTATTAAGACAGCTACTTTGAGATCTTTTATAGAATGTCCTGGGAGATTGAAGTGTTCTCCTACTGGTTTCTCTGTCTTGTGATTCCTGATATCAGATTTATGTCCATTTATCCTTTGGCGTAGGGTTTGGACACTTCAATCTCCCAGGACATTCTATAAAAGATCTCAAAGTAGCTGTCTTAATACAAAGAAATTTCAGAAATAGACTGGAAAGAGAAGTGGCTGAATTACAACTAATCACCAAACTTAAAACCACGGAGAAACCTGGTCTGAACAAAGACATTGGATTCTTATCTCATTATACATAACAAAGCTATCTTTAGCCATCTTACCACTTGCCTTTCCCTGCAAGACTAATTACAGCCGTTAAGAGTCGTCAACAGGTTTTCCACACCTATCAGCTGATCACCCATTCCCACCACCCTTCTGAGCAATACCCCTCCCCACTCCCTCACTATATTTAAGGATCTGGTGACTTCTGTTTCAGTGTATCTGAAGAAGTGTGCATGCACACGAAAGCTCATACCAGGAACAAACTCAGTTGGTCTCTAAGGTGCTACTAGAAAGAATTTTCGATTTTGTTTTGACATTCTGTACAAAAATCCATACTTTTGTACTCCTGACTATACAAGACAAAAAGTGCCCTTATGTTTTAACCAGGACTACACAGCTTGTTATCCACCAAATCAGATGCACGCAGCCCATGAGCCATCTATGGGTGGATGCCTTTGGGGGGGGGGGAGTGCAAAAATAGGACAGAAGGGAGGGGTTGTCAAGTGCCTGGAAGGTCTCAATGCATGGCTTGATCAGTCACAAATTATGTAGGTCTAATTCAAAGAAATTGCAAGGTAGCGCATCTCAGTGACCTAAGCAAAGTTTTTAATAGAGAATAGAAATAAATATCAAGGCCCAAAGCAAGAGGAGTTTTAGTCAAAGGTGCTATAAAACGTAACTATTGTTCCTCCCACCACCTTTCTTTTCTGTTCTTTGTCTCAGTTTACTTGGTGTCTCTGTAGGACTAAGCTGCACATTGTGTGACTCACTAAACTGCAATCCGTCAACTATGTGCTGTGTCCTGCCTACTGCTTGGCCAGTCTCCTTGTTTTTGAAGTCTCGTGCAGGCAACAAAACCAAGGAGGTTTAGTCCTGGTGGACCATCACACATGGCTGGGGGGCTGCATTTGTAATAGTGGTCTATAAGTATGGGTGGTTTTGTCTAAATACTTGCTTATTACAGGTGGGTAGCCGTGTTGGTCTGCCATAGTCGAAACAAAATAGAAAATTCTTTCCAGTAGCACCTTAGAGACCAACTGAGTTTGTTCTTGGTATGAGCTTCCTTCATTGGTATCTGAAGAAGTGTGCATGCACACGAAAGCTCATACCAAGAACAAACTCAGTTGGTCTCTAAGGTGCTACTGGAAAGAATTTTCTACTTGCTTATTGATAGTAAACAAGCATTTAGAGTTGAAAATGCACCTAGCTATCAAATGAACATCAAATGGAGAAAAAGAGATAGAGGGGAAACTGTGAAGGCCTTTATATCTTGGAATGCAGCACTCTTCCAAATATAAATATGAATTCCCTCATCACCTTTGGATGTAATTCCTCAGTTTTGGGCATTGGATTAATGTGGACACCCTGTCTGCTTACCTGCATGAAAACCACTAGGTAAGCTAGTCTTGTGTCATTCTGCCAAATGGCGAGGAGAATTTGACCACTCCAAAGTTCCCCCAGATTTCTGGCTGGGTGTGGAAGTGTGGAGAGTTGGGGTAGCTTTACGACTAAGAGACTGAGTGATGAAATCATGATGCCTTTGGCATGAACAGGCTAGGTGGCCTTTTTTAAGTAGGCTACACTTTCTCACTGGGAATAATAATACTGACCCATCTTACATAATTGTTATAAGTACAGTAAGATGATAGAGATAACTAACAATGGCAACAGTAGCACTGATCACAGCAATGCCTCATTTGTAGGCATCTGGGAACTGAAAGGTGGATTTCCATAGTGTTGAATGAACAGACAAGACGTGAATGTAGACAGCAGTACATTTGCTGGTGTGCTGCCTTGCGGTCAGATGTAATTTAAGAGGAAACCTAGCAACAGAAGGGGGAAATATAAAAAAGACTCTGCTGTGGATTGATGAAAACAAGCATTTCCCTTCTCTCTTCAACATTGTAAAACACCCCAGCGGCAATACATGTTCTGATAAGACAAATGTGCAAGTTAAATATTATTTTGGTTATTTTCTCCAAGCAGATCAAATTCAATATGGTGCTGAGGACTATGTCTTGCTTTAAGGACATGTATGTTTCTATGAATGCCTACGAATTTCTTAAATGTCTCCTCGATACAAGGCTACATGGCAGAAAGACCACTTTTATATATTCATATTCTGTGCTCCCACTGGCGGCGACAGGTTGCAAGGACACTGCTGGAGACTTTGGTTTCCATTTGACAAGAGAGCACCCAGGGCTTATGGTGCGATCAAATATATGCAGATCTATATCTCACTGTTTGCAACTATTGGTGTGGATACATAGCAAGGTGACTCATCTATAGGAATTCTTTTGAACCAGCAAAATTAAATACTTTGAATTGCCAACATTTTCCAGCAGCTCAGGAAAGGGTGTTAGATGGTGGTTAATCAGCAAACATCCTCCAATATCCACAGCTGGGCAATAATTTTATTATGACGCTGAACAGAGCAACATACATAGAAACCGTGGGCCTCTAAATGTAAATAGTTGCAGCAATAATAGTGAAGCAGAAGGAAGTGGAAAGCAAGGGGAGAGACAAGCAAAGAATAAATGGCGCCATCTTGAATCCCCGTAGGAGCAGGTGGGTTGTGATCATAGTCAAGGTCTTCATTGCCATTCATATAGAAGCTTTGCATGTCATATCGACAAATGGTTAAGGTTTATCTTCCCCTTGAAGCATGTGGTTTGGTGTTGTTGTTGTTTACTGGCTCAGGTTAAGCTGCCGGGTTTCAAAATGATTCACTGTTGTGTGCAGGCTTTCTCAGCAGCATTGTGGTCTAGACAGAGGGGTTTGGCTCGTGAAGATCTGACATGTGGACAGTGACGCATTGCAGTAGATCATTTATCTCACTGATCTTTCGGTTCCCCCTCAAGCCCATGAATTTGTGACGCTCCTCGCTGAAGGTCAGTGTTTGTGAGACTCGGCATCGTTCAGGCAGGTCTCAAGCATTATCACTCTAGAGCAAAATTCAGAGTTCCATCTGGCATTTTCTGCCATCACATCTAACAAAGGCAGATCTAAAAATACAGAAATGGAACACAAAATTCATGTAAATGAACATTTCTCGTTTTATTCATAATATCGGAAATAATTGTCTTGAATTTTGAGTGAACAAAAAAATGAGGCAACTGTGGAGGATCTTGCTTTGAACTTAAAGAGAACTGAGAACTATGATCAGAGTAGGGTGGACCAGACCTTCTTCCGAGGGCCAATTTTGACACATGGGCAGGACCACCCACCTGTCAGTCATTTGATGTGACAATGATGTCAGGTGATTGGTATGGGGGTGGTATCACCTACCTACCAAAGTTGACCTGCAGGGCAGGCAGAGAGGTCTACTTTGCCAGCCTGTTCTCTACTGGAAATGTGCTGTTGAAGTATCACCCAGCAAGATTGAACCTTCCGCTCATCAGTTGATGAGCAGAGGGTTCAATCTTGTTCTCTGCAGGGGTCTACTGGCAAAGCAGGACCCAGCAGGATTGAACCCCACCCATCAGCTGATGTCACTTAGTGAGATCAGATGATTGACAGGTGGGCATGGTTTTGGGAGGTGGTACACCAAGATTTGCCTGCAGACTGGAGGTTTCCAATCCCTAAAGGAGAGATTAACAATTAGTAGTAAAGGAGATTTCTCCCTCCTGTTTCATAAATATTCACTCATAATCCTTTGCACTTTTCCAGATTAAAGCTTGTTTCATCATGAATTTTTATTCTTTACCTGACACTAACTTTTAGATCCCCCCCTCTCCCTTAGCCTTTATTTAAGTTTTTGTGTAGCTCTACCTTATGTTTCTGTGGGACGTGTAAAGGAGAACTATTCAGTTGTGTGGTATTTTGAGTTGTCGTCCTTGTATCCCTCTTGCATAAAGAGCAGTGGCGTAGGAAGGGTGGTGCGTAGGGGGCACTCCGCCCTGGGTTACAGGGGAGGGGGGTGACACTTGACGGCCCCTCCTGCCACTCCCCGCCGCCCGGCATCCTGTCCGTGCTGCTTCATGGACGGCTGGGGCAGCCCCACAAGCCACCGCTTATCCGGCAGCTCCCCCAGTCCCTGCAGGAGCAGCGGCGCTGGGCGGGATGCACTGTGCATGCCCAGAAATTCTGGGCATGCACAGTGCATCCGAGTCGGCACCGCTGCTCCTGTGGCGACTGAGCGAATCGCCGAGCAAGTGGCGGCTCGTGGTCCTGCCCCGTCCTTAAAGCAGCACGGACGGGGCAGCCCACAAGCCGCCGCCCGCGCGGTTGTCACGGGAGCAGCATTGCCGGGCTGATGGACTGCGCATGCGCGGCATTTCCCTGCATGCGCAGCCCATCCTGACGTGCGTCAAGACATCATGACGCCCCACCCCAGGGGGGTGCCTCCGTGCCCCACCCCAGGGGGTGCAGAGGGTTCCTCCGCCACTGATAAAGAGGCAGAATATACATAATAATGCATTTTTACAAATAGTTATGCAACTGTGAACTACAAAATGCTTTATTTGGGTGTTGGGCAGAGGAGGATAAAATATAGGGCTGCGCTAAATATCTTTTAGCTTAAGAAGTTAAAAAAAAAGATTTGGTGGAAAATATTTATGAAAAGCCGTGTAGTTTTGATTCAGCTTTAATAAAATGTAGCATCTGCTCTTGAATGCAGTTAATACATCACAAAGTACATTTCATTCTAAAGGAAAACCTAATCCAAATGGACAGGCTGTTCAGAGTTACCACCTCTTCCATGTTATTTAGCTGCATTACACATTCTACTCAAGTAAAAACACACTGATTCCCAGACTGTCCGCGGGCCAGATTTTGAAG
Organism: Lacerta agilis; assembly: GCF_009819535.1. NCBI lineage: Eukaryota > Metazoa > Chordata > Lepidosauria > Squamata > Lacertidae > Lacerta > Lacerta agilis. The sequence goes on from NC_046325.1 coordinate 45,422,337, forward strand.
GCGATTGGGCTGGATCTGGCCCCCAGGCCTTAGTTTGCCTACCCAAGCTCAAGAGCGAGCTGAGAGTTGTGCCCACACCACCCTATCATTCAGACAACTGGGGAAAGGGGATACACTGTTTATTTGTTTATTTTCACCTCATGCCTAGAAAGCGCTGAGGAAAAGATTGACAACTGAACTGAAACAGCCACACAGATTTCAGCAGAACTCTAGAGAATCCCACCTCTGGATGTAAATTACAGTGCATTCAAAGGCTCCTATCTCATTCTCTTGTCCGGTTCCAGTTCTCTTGGAGAGATTAAGACAAAACCCGGCTTTCTTTGCTTTGTTTGAACTTACTCTAGGTGCTTTTTGTCAGAGAACTGACAAAAGATAGCGAGCCTATTTCATTTTTACCTCCAGGCTACTGTGACAGAGGGAAATGACTGCGCTTGTATCTAGAGTGCTGAGGCTTCCATCGCTGTGCTGTCTTTTCAGCAAGTGAAGGACACAAAATTCTCCACTTCACATTTTGATATCAGTTTTTATCCAGATTTCCTTGACAACTTGCCCCACCAAACTGAAATAGATGTTAGGCATTAAACAAGGGTGAGGAACACCTGGACTGCAGGCCTAATTAAGCTTGGTGGGGGGTTTCAATTCCTCCCCCCCCCCAAAAAAAAGAAGTCACATGTGTCTGGTAACTATAGAGACAGCTACAAAGGAACTATCAGTGACTTCAGGGGGAATCACTGGGGACCAGGGGAGGCCTTTCTTGTTTTACCATGTGCCATGCCGGATTTACATTTAAGCTAAACAAGCTATAGCTTAGGGCCCCACTCTCTTGCCCCCCCCCCAAAAAAAATAAAAAAGTATTTTACTATCAATATACTTCTTCTTAATTGTATTTCAGTTCAACAATTACTTTGATAAAATACATATTTTGTTATGTGCAAATGGCTTTAGATACCTATTAGGTCCATAAATTACCATATACCATATATTCAACAAACAAACAAACAAAAACAGTAAGAATTTGTTGTGGACATAGGACAGCTGGACATACAGGTGAAACTCGAAAAATTAGAATATGGTGGAAAAGTCCATTTATGTAAGCAATTGTTTTCATTAGCTACTGGAGTTTAATATATGAGATAGACTCATGACATGCAAAGCAAGATATGCCAAGCCTTTATTTGTTATCATTGTGATGATTATGGCGTACAGCTGATGAAAACCCCAAAGCTGAAAATGTTAATTTGGGGTTCTCATCAGCTGTACGCCATAATCATCGCAATTATAACAAATAAAGGTTTGACATATCTCGCTTTGCATGTCATGAGTCTATCTCATATGTTAGTTTCACCTTTTAAGCTGAAAGAAATGAACCTTTCCACGATATTCTAATTTTCCGAGATTCACCTGTATAAAGGGCCCTATTACCTTCAGTAGCTTAGGGCCTCATCAAACCTAAATCCGGCCCTGGCCATGTGAGGTGAAACAGGTAGATGCTGTCTCCTGCCTTAAGCCATGCTTACTGGGGTCACATGGCAGTGACCTTTGGCAAGACGCAGTGCCACCCTGCAGGATTATGCCACCCAAGGCAGCTGCTTCACTCCATGTTTTTAAACAGAGCACTTCCGCCTTTGCCAGAGACTTTGAAGCTTCTTTCAAGGTGCGCTCCCAGTGTCAAGTGGCACCGAAATTCCATCTTCAAAGGAATTTTGTAACTGATTACAGTTACAGTCACACCCCTTCAAATATTGGCATGTGTCCATCACCTGACATCACTGTGACATCAGGTGGCTGATAGGTGATCAGCCTCTGTTGGCGTGTGAGTTTATCTTCGACACCTGTGAATTTTGCTCTCTCTGTGTGCAGCGTAGAAGCTTCAGTAAAGCAGTTAAGCTCGCCGGTGTGAAACAGTTGTTGTCTTAAGCAGAGTTGTTTAAATTGACACAAAACACACACCCTGTATTTTCCCACTATATAAAAAGGTTACACAAAGGCTTTTCTCTCTCTGGTGTCAGAGGGGCTTCTATACTTCAATTTCCTTGCTGAACAAAGTCCACGTGCAAGTTCTAAGTCAATTTGCACAGAGTCCTGCTACTGCTTAGAGTTCCCTGATTCCTGAAGCCTGGCAATTGTCCAAGTCTTCCTCCCAAATGAGCTCTTCTCAAAGAGTTCAGGTAACTTCACAGTTCTGCAATGACCCACTCCTTCCTTATAGTGACCCACCACCAACATTATAATCTGATGCCTTTTAACACAAAATTGCATGCCTAGTCTGCCCAGTAGCACTGATAAGGAAGTCACCAGATTCAGCCAGTTGCATCTCAGGAATAAGCTCTCTCCTCTTTAATGGAATTAACCTATTAACTGCATTCCTTAACAACCTCACCTACCTATAAGAGATGGTCTGCAAAGAGGGAGGAGGGGATTTAGGAGCTGGTTGGATCGACTTTCCCCTTCCTGCACTCATTTCCTCTGAAGATTCTAAAATAATATTTTGCAATACTGGTAGCTCATCCACAAGGATATATCACAGAACCCCAACACATTGCAGAGATTTCTGGGGGATGTTTTAAGGTGGTCTGCTTAGGTAATGGACACCATGTATGCCCACTTCAAGAATGTTGCGCAAGAGTCACCTGTGGCTGTGCATTGCAGAAGAAAATGACTGATGAGGAACTTCCTCTCTTGAGAAAGTTTTTCCACCATTGCTATGGATCTTCTCACTGTAAAACTTCTTATGTGCTTCCAAGAACCCAGGCCACTGGTATAATATATTTGACTATATTTAATAGTTGGCATATAATGGCAACTTTTATCTGACAAAGTTCATTGGTAATTAGCATCTGACAGCGTTTCACAGTTGGCAGCTTAGGAAGTTTCATAGACGAAGCCTGCCAAAATCTAAGCAATTAAGAAAAGCAAAATATAATAATAATCTTAAGCAACTTTTTGGAATTTCCAGCAGTTTGGATGGTAAACATTTCACATTTAACATGCAACTTTATTTATTGAGTTGGGGGAATTGGAAAAATGCAGGAAATTTCAAATATCCCGTTGTTGTTGTTGTTGTTGTTGTTGTTGTTGTTGTTGTTGTTGTTGTTTATTAGGAATAGGAATAGGAATAATTTATTATTGGCCAAGTACATTTTCCAACATACTTGGAATTTGTTTCGGCTACATTGCAATGCAAACATACAGACACTGTTCCTCTCACAATACAAAGAAGCAAAGAAACCCCACCCATATTTTAGCTATGCAACTATGAATTTAACAATTTAATGGCACAAGGGAAAAAACTATTCTTGTGCCTGGCCGATTTTGTATATGAAGTCCTGTAGCGACGTCCAGATGGAAGTAAATCAAGCAGATGATGACCGGGATGTAAAGGATCTGCTACAATTCTCTCTGCTCTCTTCCTAACTCGGGTAGCAAATATATTGTGATGCAGGGAGGGAAAACGGTACAAAGACTATGACTGATTTTTGAAATGGCAACATTTATCAGCATGCTCATCTGCCCAGTGCAGATTGTGGTGGGTGACTTATTGGTGCCCTGGATGGAAGAGAGGCATGTTACAATGTTAGATGCATGGTTGGCAGTGCACATTGCACCATTGCTGGAGGGGGGCAAGGCTTTTGAGTCTAAATAAGCCTCTGCCCTCCAAGCCAAGCCTCTACACAGCTTTATAGCACCCACCCATCTTTTGGCTGCAGTATGAGACTTAGATCAGTGGCGGGGAGCACAAACCACTTCTGCATTGCTTCTCCAGTGCCAGTGGAGTTGGTGGAGCAGGCGGCGGAGGTGAGGCGGGCTCTGCCTCTTGGGCTTCCACTACCCAAAGTGGGCACCTCAGCCTGCCTCATCAGTGGGCCGAGCCTGGGTAGGTCTGGGGGCTGTAGAAACTTCCAGACTTTTGTGTACAATGAGGTACATCCTTTGTCCCGCTGACTTCGGCCACCAACATTTTGCTGATTGCTCTACCTACTACTGGCAGGTGGGCCCCAGAAGTTTGCCCGTGTGGACATGCAGCTCTCAAGGTGAAAATGATTCCCTACCTCTGGACTAGGTGGTCACCCCAGGGGCCAATTAGGATTTTTGTTTTGCCCGTCAAACAAGAAAATCAACCAGAGTTGCTTAGTGCACACTGGGTTTGGGGGTTTTTTTCCTGCATACTCCACATCGTGTGTGCTTGTGGGGTGGGGGGTGATGCCATCTTTGTGTAAAAAAACTGGTGGGGGGCATTTCTATTTAGAAGTTAATTAATTGATCAAGGAAAAATCCAGTGTGCATCTGGAAACACCTTTAAGGTGGTTGGGAGAATCAGGATTCCCAAAACTTGTTACTTCAGGATGTGGTATTCACAAAGAAGGCTGTAGACATTCACCCACCTGCCCTATTTCAGCTACCTGGAACTATGAGTCCTGAGTGAGGTTAAGTGTAGCAGGGAAGACTCTCTCAATAGTTGAACAGTGAGCCGCTAGGCAACTTGAGTCACTAGGTGGCTCCTGAGTTTAACATGTTAGAACTGGAAATCTTGCTATAATCAAGTTAATAAAACCATGGCCCTAGTTAGTCAGTGGAAGATTACCAGTAGATATAATGCTTGTAAGCAGTCCAGGCAATGATGAGATACACACACATACAAACACACATTTTTGATAAGCTGTAAGCTTGTTCATGAACTCTTTCGCATTTTGGACTCACAGCTGTCCATGGAAGCGCAGGTTAATTCTGTGTCCAGGGCGGCTGTCTACCAGCTCCATCTGGTACGCGGGGTGAAACCCTACTTGACCGCAGACTGGCTCGCCAGAGTGGTGCATGCTCTAGTTATCTCCAGTTTGGACTACTGCAATGTGCTCTACGTGGGGCTACCTTTCAAGGTGACCCGGAAGCTGAAATTAATCCAGAATGCAGCAGCTAGACTGGTGACTAGGAGTGGCCGCCGGGACCACATAACACCAGTCCTGAGAGATCTACATTGTCTCCCAGTACGTTTCCGAGCACAATTCAAAGTGTTGGTGCTGACCTTTAAAGCCCTAAACGGCCTCGGTCCTGTATACCTGAAGGAGTGTCTCCACCCCTACTGTTCAGCCCAGACACTGAGATCCAGCGCTGAGGGCCTTCTGGTGGTTCCCTCATTGCGAGAAGCAAAGCTACAGGGAACCAGGCAGAGGGCCTTCTTGGTAGTGGCGCCTTCCCTGTGGAACGCCCTCCCATCAGGGGTCAGAGATATAAACAACTACCTGACATTTAGAAAATACCTGAAGGCAGCCCTGTTTAGGGAAGTTTTTTATCTGTGACTTTGTATTTTATTTTAATATTTGTTGGAAGCCGCCCAGAGTGGCCGGGGAGACCCAGCCAGATGGGCGGGGTACAAATAAATTATTATTATTATTATTATTATTATTATTATTATTATTATTATTATTATTTCTCATATGGTCTCCACCCACTTTCTCATGAAAATATCCATCCTCACACCAGAGGAATTTAACAAATCTCACACAGTTTAAGAAGGCTGAATACAAGTCTCCTACATGTTAAATCAGAAAGTCTCCTACATGTTCAATCAGAAAGCATGTTAAATCCCCGGCGCACCCTCAAGGATAAATAAATACACACTGACACAGAATTTTAGTTTAAGGTTAGTGGGCAAAAATTTAGGCCACAACTTTATTGATTACAGCAATGTGAGTGGTATTGGCTAGGCATTGGCAATAATTATATCTGACTCCTGCCCGACTTGCAGGAAGTCTGGAAGGGTAAACAACCAAACAAGGGAGCTTCGTCGATGGCAACCAACTGAAGCTCACCCTGGGGTTACCGCTGGGTCCTGGCATGGCCCTAGCCCCTCAAGTGAACTTCGGACGAGACCCAGACCCGCGGATTCCTTTACCGGAATACCCTTGTTACCTGGAGGGGCAGGTGATGTCTGCACCTCCCCTCGGCCACATCACAATAAGCCAATGCCTAATGGCCAAATCTTACAAAAGTTTTGACGATTGCTAAGAGGCAGGCGAAAACCAAATGGCCAGTGCCAATTTGGCAATTGGGAAATCATGTTAAATCAGAAAGCGTTTGGTTTTGCGTCATCACTTATCACTTTTGTTCTCATTTGTAAGACCATCAATTCAACAGGAATGGGCTTTAAGTGGCCTCATGTTATTCCAAGTCACACTTCTTCTTTTTCAAGAAAGAGGTTGACAATTGCCGGGAATGCCGAGACACAGATTCTTAGCCCAGGTCAAATGCAATTGGTTGGCACGCAAGGTAATCATCCCTAGGGCCAGTGACATGCAACCACAACAAACGTTTTTTTTTTGGTGGTGACAGCACTTCACTGCCATGCTGGCAATTGTGGTGGCTGCATTTAGAACACTCGTGTGTAGGTGGTAGACCCAGTTCTCATGGCAACTGAAGCTTTGTGTATAACAGTGTGCAGAGTGAGATGGGTCTAAGCTTTTAGCTTTGCCCCTGACATCAGGTCTTCTTCTTTAAACTGTGTGCTGCCCACAGACGTCAGCACAGAAAGCCTGATACATGAGCTCTTGCTTATTATGTGTAGGAGCTGCACACAAGTGGGGCATGGGGTTGTGTGGTTATTTGGATGATGCAGAGCCCACACAAGTGAGTATGAGCTCGCTTTCTGGGCTTTCTGTACAAACAAGCGCATGGAGGAGGAGCCAGTGATGGGCTGTGGCACATTTATGCCCCATAAGTGACTAACATGTGTATTTGTGCGTCAAGACCCCGGCGCAAACCCAAGGATAAATAAATAAATACACACTGACACAGAATTTTAGTTTAAGGTTAGTGGACAAAAATTTAGGCCACAACGTTATTGATTACAGAAATGTGAGTGATATCGGCTTCGGCATTGGCAATAACTATATCTGACTCCTGCCTCGAAACAAAATAGGAAACAAAATAGGAAATTATTTCCAGTAGCACCTTAGAGACCAACTGAGTTTGTTCTTGGTATGAGCTTTTGTGTGCATGCACACTTCTTCAGATTGCAGGAAGTCTGGAAGGGTAAACAACCAAACAAGGGAGCTTCATCGATGGCAACCAACTGTAGCTCACCCTAGGTTTCCCGCTGGGTGCTGGCATGGCCCTAGCCCTTCAAGTGGACTTCGGATGAGACCCAGACCCGCAGATTCCTTTACCGGAATACCCTTGTACCTGGAGGGGCAGGTGATGGCTGCACCTCCCCTCGGCCACATCACAATAAGCCAATGCCTAATGGCCAAATCTTACAAAAGTTTTGACGATTGCTAAGAGGCAGATGAAAACCAAATGGCCAGCGCCAATTTGGCAAATGGGAAAAATTCCTATCCAGCCCCTGTTCGAAAACAGGCGACCAACCGAAGGCCAGAGCAAGGCCCAAGCAGACACCCAAAATACGGGGGGGGGGAGTTCGGTGTCGCAATGCCAGGTGAATCCCCGGAAATGCATCGCCTCTTGTGATGGTTTGAGCCCTTTCCGTTTTAACAGTACAAATTCTACAAACACCCTCCATATCTCCTCAAAACCATTTCTCCTGCATATTCCCCATCTTACCTTAATGGCACATGTTCCTTTATCATTAATAGCTATATCCCACGCCTCTTTATAAGATTCTTCCATTTTATATTCTGCTTGCCCCTTCCACTTCCTAGCTATCATAATTTGTGCGGCTGTCAATAAATTTGTGAGCAAGTCCTTCACAGCCTGCAAAACTTTCACCCCACTTTCACTCCACTGTAAATTGATAATAATGCTACCTCTGGACTTTTGGTCTTACTCAGCTTTTCTCTAAATTAAAACAAAAACAAAAACCCAAATATTGTAACCTTTCCTGATAAGGAAATTGCTCCATCCCTTTGATTATTGGGGTTGCCCTTCTCTGAAGCTCTTTTGGACCGTTTCTGAATGCTCCCAGGAGGATTTGTTGTTTAGTCGTGTCCGACTCTTTGTGACCCCAAGGACCAGAGCACGCCAGGCACTCCTGTCTTCCACTGCCTCCCGCAGTTTGGTCAGACTCATGTGGGTAGCTTGGAGAACACTGTCCAACCATCTCGTCCTCTGTCGTCCCCTTCTCCTCGTGCCCTCAATCTTTCCCAACATCAGGGCCTTTTCCAGGGAGTCTTCTCTTCTCATGAGGTGGCCAAAGTATTGGAGCCTCAGCTACAGGATCTGTCCTTCCAGTGAGCACTCAGGACTGATTTCCTTAAGAATGGATAGGTTTGATCTTATTGCAGTCCATGGGACTCTCAAGAGTCTCTTCCAGCACCATAATTCAAAAGCATCAATTCAGCCTTCTTTATGGTCCAGCTCTCACTTCCATACATCACTACTGGGAAAACCATAGCTTTAACTATATGAACCTTTGTCGGCAAGCTGATGTCTCTGCTTTTTAAGATGCTGTCTAGGTTTGTCATCACTTTTCTCCCAAGAAGCAGGCGTCTTTTAATTTTGTGACTGGGATCTGCAGTGATCATGGAACCCAAGAAAGTAAAATCTCTCACTGGCTCTATTTCTTCCCCTTCTATTTGCCAGGAGGTGATGGGACCAGTGGCCATGATCTTAGTTTTTTTGATGTTGAGCTTCAGACCATATTTTGCGCTCTCCTCTTTCACCCTCATTAAAAGGTTCTTTAATTCCTTCTCACTTTCTGCCATCAAGGTTGTGTCATCTGCATATCTGAGGTTTTTGATATTTCTTCCAGCGATCTTAATTCCGGCTTGGGATTCATCCAGTCCAGCCTTTCCCATGATGAATTCTGCATATAAGTTAAATAAGCAGGGAGACAATATACAGCCTTGTCGTACTCCTTTCCCAATTTTGAACCAATCAGTTATTCCATATCCAGTTCTAACAGTAGCTTCTTGTCCCACTTCTCAGGAGACAGATGAGGTGATCAGGCACTCCCATTTCTTTAAGAACATGCCATAGCTTGCTGTGGTCGACACAGTCAAATGCTTTTGCGTAGTCAATGAAGCAGAAGTAGATGTTCCATAATTTGGGCACCATCACAGAAAAGGCTGAGATTCAGATACCCTCCGAGAGGACTCCCTTGAGCAGCAAACCTTGTGCAAGTCATTCTGAGATTACCTTAGCAAACAGAGAAGATGACAGAAGAGAAGGTAGTCTCTAAAAGTGAGATTCCATGCATGAGTTCAATGAAATTTACTTTCATATAAGTAAATACATGCTAATGGACACAAAGCCCAGACTGTTCAAGATTTCTAATGGTGGTTACCAGCACATGCAATTTCAGACAATAAATAAGTTAGCAAAAACAAATGCACAACCTAGGTACAACAACAACAACAACAACAACAACAACAACAACAACAACAACAACAACGTGGCATCAGTGCCTTTGCAGAATACTGCCCCTGACACCCACAGTAATCACATTTTGCCCATCAATCTTTGGACCAAAAGGCAGAGGACAAGAAGGCTTGGATTTGAACTAGTTTCAATTTAGAACTCAACTCTTTAACATAATAGAATACAAACACTAGTAGTTAGATTTTCTAGCCAAACCTGAGTAGTAAGGTGTTTGTTTCAGAATTAGGCACCAGGCAAAAATGTTCCTCTTCAACCTGGCCTTTGGCTGATTAATATTCAACATATTTTTAAATGTGTTTGTGGGAGGGGGGCTATTGTTTCATAGTTTTTGTTTTAACCATTTATCTGTGTTTTTATCTGGTATTTTTATCCTGTGAACAGCCCTGCGATCTTTTGATGAAGGGCTATATGTAAATAAGATAAGATAAGGTTTTTTTATTGTCACTGTACAAGTACAACGTTGTACAAGTGCAACGAAATTGGATGCCATCCCATAAAAACAAGACAAAAAAAAAAAAACCATTGTCAGCCACACATGCACATACATACACACCCACCCATCACAACTCTCCAAGGTCATATTATCTGGTTACAGCATTTAAGATGGTTATAGCTCTGGGGTAGGAACTATTCTTCAATCTATTTGTTCTTGATCTAATGGTTCTATATCTGTTGCCTGAAGGCACTTGTGCAAAAAGACTATATCCGGGATGAGATGGATCCTGTAAAATATTGTTTACTTTTTTTAAGGCAACAGGAACTGTATAGTTTTTCCAAAGATGGGAAAGGATGACCAATAATTTTTCGGGCTGTGGTTGTGACCTTCTGTAGTACCTTCCTCTCCCTGGCTGTGCAGCTGGAAAAACAAGCACGAATGCAGTATGTAAGAAACAAATCTAATTAATAGTAATAGTAATAGTAGAAGGAAATTAATTCTGCTTCCCATTTTTGTTTGAAAAACATCCTGGTACACGTGTTAATGCTGCAATGAAAAGAACATCCAAAGTGTTCAACCCCATTTGCAGTATAAGAAGAAAATGTGCCGCATAAGTGAGAATTTTTGTGGGAGCAGCTGCAAGAACCCCCTGGGCACTTATATTACATAGGGCTATAATATGTGCATGAAACTAGGTTACAGCTGACCTTCTTATGAAAAAGAAAATACCCCTCATTTTCTTTAATGCTTCAGAAAAGGAAAAGTTCTCACATCTATTGTTGCAAGGTTTTTCCTCTCGGTGCCCTTTTCCTTCTTCTTCACCCTCACCGTTCTTGGCCTCATTTTCCCACACTGCCCTTGTATCCTTTTCAATGTCCTCACAATGCTATGTCTGGCATCATGGATGCTGTAAAGGGCAACTCCCTGATCTCAATCTTGCCAAGTATGATTGACGGTAAGGTGTTATTTGGGTTTATTTGCTCCTGGTCTTTCCACCACCACTTTCTTTTTAAACCTATTCATGTCTAAACCTATTCATGTCTAGAAGGAGTTTCAGACTTGCAATATTTATAGTGAGCTAAAAAAGGAAGAAATGCGCTTTGAAACTATGTTACAGCCAACAGCCGTCTAATATGCAGTTCCCTGCAGAGGAGGATTTAGGGCAATGCGAGTGGTGCAGCCAAGGAGGGCACCTTCTCAAAGACCAGCTAGGGCTTGCCTAGCTTCACGAAGGAGATGTGAGAGCTCTGACAGGGTCCTACAGCCAGGCAAGTGCTTATCATGTTTGGGGAAGGAGGTAGGAGGGCTCTAGGACCCTGCCAGAGCCTTGTGCCTCCTTCCCAAAGCCCAGCTTAAGCCACTAGGGCTGCGGGGAGGGCATCAGATAGCCTGGCACAGGGTGGCATATTATCTCCACCCTTGTACCCAGGACCTGTCTCTGAAAGCTTAGAACATGGTTGAAATGGTGGTGAGGCCATGTGAGTAGACCAAATTTTGTGGCTATACATAAATGTAACCAACTCAGGCTAAACAAAAGAATTATTATTTTAAAAAAAACACCTGTGCAAGAAAATGGAGGAAAGCTTTAGATTAAGAAAGAAAGCACCTATCTAAGATAACCAACATAACTTACAAATATCTCCAGGAAACACGCAATCCAGTTTCAAGAGAGGGACAAAGTGTGCTGAAAAATGTTCTGCAGGAGGGGCTGGCCAGTTAGGAAGAGGGAATCCAGATATTTATCACTTACACAGAGGGAAATCTGATTGTTCTCATTTCCCAACTAGGTGGAACTAGAGGTTGTGAAGGGGATAAACGTCCTCTTGAATTTTCATGTCAGATGGGACGGAGAAATCCCCTGTAGGGTTGAGTATGAAGACTTCCATGTGACTTGCCCGCTCCCTTTTAATGGCAAGGAGAGTTTGTGGGTACAGAGCAGATACCCTCTTAGAAGGGAGGAGTTGCTTTTTACTGTAGATGTTCGTTAAAAAGCACACACACACACGGGTTGCTACAGTGAATTGAAGTGAACAGCTGTGTCACTAAATTAAACCGAGGAACGTGAGGCAGAGAAAGAAGAGGGGAAATGCTCAGAGGAGAAGCAGCAGCAGCAGCTAAGGGGAACAAACAGCGGTGGAAAAATAATAATGCAAAGTACTATTGACAGTTGATACAGCTCTCTGAGGCCTCAAGCTGGGAAGGGCATTGTTCTGTATCAGAAAAGGTAGCAATCAGGAATGTGGGAGGAGAGGAGTGGGTGTAATTAAGTTATGATTTGAAACCTCACTCACATTTCTGCAAGTAATGAAAAGGTCTCATAACCATCAAGGCTCTGTGTTGCTATTGTATTCCCCCCCCCCTTTAATTATAATGCAGCTAATATTATTTTCTCAGGCAGGGAATGAAAAAAGATTTAAAATCCCTCCACAATAATGCCGGCCAGATGCAGAGAAGTTTCCAGCACAGACACACTGTGCGCTGCCTTTCCAATATGACTGACTCCTCCGTGTGTTAATAGCGACTCTCTTCAGGCACCGAAGACATTTTTTAAGGGCTGGAATATTTCTTTATTTGCCGCAACGCTCCTCAGCTTCATTTGCTGAGACTGCTGTTGAATCCTGCTTGCTGTAGGAATGCTTGTTCGTTTTTTTCATGGCCATCCATGTCAGACATGACATTGAGATGTCATTGAAAAAGATCCAGGGGCAGTATGGGAAAACGAGGGCAGGAAGAAGAATGCAGGTGAAGAAGAAATGGGGCGCTGAGAGGAATCACAACAAAACACTGAGAATCAGTTTCCAATTAATTCGGGATGGGAATAGCAGAAAATCAGCATCATTTTCAAAACCCATGCAAAAGACCATCAAACGTTCTCTGGTTTTATGCTCAAATTGTAGCCTTGTGTATACATTATCCACTTATACCAATATAAAATCATATGGGTTTCTGCAGCTGGCTAGATTAAATGGTACTGAGAGCAGATGAGGCCAAGGAAGATTGACAGCTACTCCCTTAAGGTTAAAAGACATGCCCACCTAACATAGGACAGTAGAGACAATATGGTTGGCTATGTCAGAGGCTGGGCAGAGGAGGAATGGTGGAGACCACCTCCCCAGCCTGACCCTTCTGGAGAAGAGGAAGACAGTTCAGAATTACAACAGGGGGTTGAGGAAGGTCACAGCTCAAAGGCAGATGAGGGGGAAAGTTGGGAAATAATGGGAGGGGAGGAGGAGGAGGATGAAGAAGCACCAGGGGAGAGACAGCTGACAGATTCAGTGTCTTTACAAAGCATTCCAGACCCTCCCTCTCCCAGAACCCGGTGGGCATTGAAAGTAGGAGAGCAAAGAGCTCAAAGACAGAGGGTACTTCTCAGCATCTGTAGTAGAGACATTGTGCTTGAAGAATGAGGACGTGGGAGAGACGGGGGGGGGGAGCAGATTCACTCGGGACAGTGCCATTATCCGAGAGGCTGGGTTCTAAAGCCTCTCTCTGTAAATACTGAATAAAAAGCGGACATTAAGAACATTCCTTATCTCTGTACGTTCCTGGGCAACCGGCAGTGGGAGTCGCTGGCAGCAGCCTGAAAAGCTGCAATTCTGCAGCAGGTAAACTGTATGTGCACCCCCTCTCCAAATAATAATAATAATAATAATAATAATAATAATAATAATAATTTATACCCCTTCCATCTGGCTGGGTTTCCCCAGCCACTCTGGGCAGCTTCCAACGAAATATTAAAATGCAATAGTCTGTTAAACATTAAAAGCTTCCCTAAACAGGGCTGCCTTCAAATGTCTTCTAAAAGTCTGGTAGTTGTTTTTCTCTTTTACTTCTGGTGGAAGGGTGTTCCACAGGGCGGGTTACACTACCAAGAAGGCCCTCTGCCTGGTTCCCTGTAACCTGGCGTCTCCTAGCGAAGGCAACTTCAACTTCTCAGTTAACCCACAGAGTAGGTAGTCTGGACAAAGACAGATGGCAAGAAGGGTTGCTTCTCATCCCCAGCCCATAATGAATTATGGTAGGGGCAGTTCAGCACCCACCTTCCTTATTTTCGCTCTCTCTTCATAGTCAGGATATTCAAATGCTTCATATTCATTACTTCAAAAATATTTATGTCTCAAGTTTCTTCTTTGTCCTCATGCCTCAAATCACTTATGGGGTGGGGGGCAAGGTTGAAAAAGAGTGCCTTGCCCATCTTTTTCATTTTTTAAAATCTCATTCTTCCCTGAAGGAGTTCAGGATGGTGTGCATGGTCTTTTACACTTTATGCTCACCAACCACTGTATGAGCTGGGGCCGGCTGACAGAGTGGGAATGAATGGCTCATGGCAAGCTGAGGAGCTGCATAAATGAGCAGAGATTTGAACCCAAGTCTTCCCATCAAAATTGACCACTGTAAGCATTGCAATGCCAAAGAAAGTCTCCTTCTATCTATAATGCAAAGCTTGCACCCACGCTGTTTCAAAAATCATTTCCCACACCTGGCAGTCACTTAAATCAAATGCCTTATCCAGAAATAGACACCAGCTTCTTATTTGTTACAGCTTATAAAAATAAAATCTTATTTGTTTCTCCTTTTATGTACATTTGTGGACTAAGTGCCTAGTTGTCTCTCACTCCTATGAACTGGTGGAAAGGAAGAGTATTTCCAATGTGTTAAATGAACCATTTCAACAACTGCAGCTGCCTTAGGAATAATTAATCATTGAGCTACTGAAAGAGGACCTAGTGCTGGGGGTGTTCCAAATCGGTTTCACAAAGGCACGCATAGGATCAGACCGAACAAGTCCCGTTTCAACAACATCCAGCTGACAACCACAGTGTCAACAAAGGGAAGGAAGCCAAGCCCAGGTTCCCTTTCTCATCCAACATACCTTATGAAGGACATTTCACTGAATCAGTTTAAATGCCAGACAGTATTTCTAGAAACAAAATAGGAAATTCTTTCCAGTAGCACCTTAGAGACCAACTGAGTTTGTTCTTGGTATGAGCTTTCGTGTGCAAGCACACTTCTTCAGATACCGACGAAAAGCTCATACCAAGAACAAACTCAGTTGGTCTCTAAGGTGCTACTGGAAAGAATTTCCTATTTTGTTTCGACTATGGCAGACCAACACGGCTACCCACCTGTAACAGTATTTCTAGAATTACCCATGCCTAGTTTCAATAGTAATGTTTGAAAAAGGCCCAAATAATCAATCATTAAAATGCAATCTATCTTTGGCATTGACTTAAGCCCTCTATAATTTCCCGACATAATCTAAACTCTGTACAATGGGGACCCAAAATCCAGTGCATAATGTATGCAAGTTAATACTGTATACTGCAGACAACTATGTTTGTTTTGCATGAATTTACACGTTTGATTTTCAACTATGTTTTTTGAGGGGCAAAGCACACATTACTTTTAATGCATGGAGGCTGCCGACATCTCCATACACCCAAATAATGTTTATTCAAAACTGACACATGGTGTGATGTCATCATGTTGCGTATCCCCCCTCCACGCTTTGACTTCATTGGCTCCTGCTTGTAGGGTGTGGGGCAGCATTGAGGGTGATGTAGGGTGACTGTGCACAGAGGACATTTGAAGGAATTTCAGAGAACAGCCCTCAACTTGGAGGAGCCCTCCTCTGTTGAAAGGGCTGCTCGGTCCAAGTTTGGCTTAAAAATAGGAAACTGGAAGAAGGGAGAGCTAGGACTTGGGCAGCAGACTTAGCTACCAGGCACATGGGGCTCCAGTTCACACAATGTCAAGGATTGGACTCAAGAGGGTGAGATGGAGGAGGAGCAGCAGTGGTGATCATCCTCCTTCTCCTGACACTGCAGGAGAAGGGGAAGGCAGCATTGGATTACAGCAGGGCTTTGAGGAAGATAACAGCTCAGAGACAGGCGGACAGCAGAGTTATGCTGTGTTGGGAGAAGAAGGAGGGGAGGCAGGACAGCTAGCTGACATGTCACTGGACAGCATAACCAACCCCCCTTCTCCCCAAAGGGTGCAAGAACAAAGAGCCCAGGGACAACTGTCCATGGACAGACACCATAGAAGCAGGTGTTTTTGTGAGAGGGGGAAGGGGGAGGAGCTCAGTGCGAGCAACTCCATTATGGAGGAATGACTGGAATTCTTTGTCTTTGACCGTGATGACTGAATAAATCATACGTAAGAACTTTCTTGTTTCCTCCCTGCCTCATGGTGCCATGGGGGCAGGGAGAGGATTCCTCAAGCCCAGGCATCCCCAAACTAAAGCCCTCCAGATGTTTTGGCCTACAACTCCCATGATCCCTAGCTAACAGGACCAGTGGTCAGGGATGATGGGAATTGTAGTCCAAAACATCTGGAGGGCCGAATGTTTGGGGATGCCTGCTCAAGCCTGACCCACAACCTCTCTATCTTATTACAATAGCCAATGCTAGTTTTCTAGGGGGGGAAAACGGTGCTGGAACTCACCATGAACATCTTTCTTGTTCTCTTATAATGGCAATGGTGCCCATCTGAGAGGTGCCGGAACTGAGTTCCGGCGAGTTCCGGTTTTAAAAAGCCTTGGTTATAGGCATTATTTATTTATTTGCAGCTAGACATATAAATCACCACGTGCAAATTTGCATCCTCTTTGGTCTTGTTTTGGTGATGCATTTCTTTGGCGGGTGGAGCATGTGTGAGTGGGCCTTCTACCAGGAGACACGGTGTGGAGGTGCAGAGCAGTAACAGCTACTGATTGAAAACCATGTGTAGTTTGGTCCAAACTCTTTACAAAAATTCAGGTTGTTGGTGATGAGTAATTTTACAGCAGGAAGAGAAATACTGGTATGTGAGGAGGAAAACTGATAGGTAAGAATATGACTGAAGTCACAGGAAGATGGAAATATATGGCCATGCAAGGCAGAGCAGAATTGCCTCCTGAATCCTGGACTCTTTTGCTGACGCTAGGGGATTAGATCTATATTTCCAAAATATAGGGCAAATGTTTTCTTTTTAAAGGTTCATATTCTACCAGTAGATTTTGTTATGTATTGAACTTCTCACCCTAGGCCACTAGGGGTGTTTTGTATATAGTTTCACTCTGCCCACCGTGACTGCAGTTCTCACTCAGGTCCACATGCAAATGAAGGATTGAGAGTGCCATTCACGGATTGGGTAGCTAGAGAGAGTTGTTGCTGTTGCATGTTACTGAGTAATATGTAAGCAGGCTGGCTGAGCCCTTCAGTCCAGTTCTGTTCCAGCCTGGGAATAAAGAGAGCTGCTTGGAGAATCACTGTGTCGTCTGCTATGTCCACCCACTACTTAATAGATTTTTATTTTATTTTTTAGAAATTCATGGAGGCCTATGCTACATCTTGGGCATTTCAATGAGAAATGTGAAAGGGATAATGTTCCTTTTCTTTTAAATTTATTTACATATTCAGGTCTGCTTTAACTTGCACATGTCTTGTCGAACATGATTTAAAATGAAACTGAATAAATTGAAAACAAATAAATCTGCTACAACTGTGTATGTGTATGGCACTAACCTGGGTGCATACCTGATTCTTGCCATGCACAGTCTTGACCTTACGTGCCAGTTTTTAGTTCTGAAACTATAAATTTCCATGGGGAAAGGCTGTTTTGCTTTCATTCAACAATACACTTGAAGTGTTTTAAACCTCTCAAGGCCAATGGAATCCCAAGCCTCGGGACAAATATGTCTAAGAACACAGGCCATAGTGCAGGAGACCATGAAAACTGTCACAGCTAATTACAAGAAAGTGTCCATTTTTAGACGTTGCTCACACTTGAAAGGCACACATGGAGAAGAGAGAATGGGACTGTACTTCTGGGGCACCAAACTCTCTTGGTGTCTATATGTTTACTGTGATAACTGCGAAGCAGCTCTGAGGCATGGCCGCTGAACACAGAATCACAGCATCATATAATTGTATAGTTGGAAGAGACCACAAGAGTCATTTAGTCTAACCCCCTGCAGTGCATGAATCTTTCCCCCAACCTAGGACTTGAAACCACAACCCTGAGATTAAGAGTCTCTTGTGCTCTACCGACTGCGCTATCCTGCATAGGCGCGCCACACATTTGGACCTCCCAATTAGAGTAGCGTCTCCATGCATTTAGCCCAGCTGAGCTTGAGTAGGCACCCGTTGGCGAATATTGTGTTCAACGTGTGGATATTGTGGGTGGAGAGGGCATCACAATCAAAATTCATGGTATCAGGGTGGAGTCAATGATACAATGAAATACAGTCCCACTTCCCCTCTTCCTTATGTAGTATACACACATTAATTAATTTCTGCAAAAGTCCACGTGTTCACAATCTTTTGGGTCACAGCCATATCATCAAAGTAATAAAAAAGAGAAGAAGAAGAAAGAAATAGATTTAGCACATTCTTCCTCACTTCGCTTTGTACGAACCTTTTAATATTTGTTATTCTGTTATTTCATTGTGCTTTATAGTGATAGTATCATACTAACATGCATACTTTTGTGATCAAAGAAATGTTCTGCACATTGCAGTCCCCAAGTCACACCTGTTAATGTTTCATTGAGCTAGCCCATGCTAATTTTATAATACTGTACATAAAAGAGCAGGCTCTCAGATGTCACCGGCATTAATCCAGTCCAAAGCTTAGTTAGGCACGCTTAAACCCATAGGTTTTCACTGGATTTAAGTACACGTCTGGTTTGGACTCTAACTGAACACAGTTTACTAGCCGTGTGACAGTGCATAGTAGTCAGCTATCTGTGCCATAGCACCATTTTGTTTTTATAAACATTTGTAGCAACCTAATACCAAGTCTGGGGGGACCAAGGTGGCGCTGTGGGTTAAACCACAGAGTCTAGGGCTTGCTGATCAGAAGGTCGGCGGTTCGAATCCCTGCCACGGGGTGAGCTCCCGTTGCTCGGTCCCAGCTCCTGCCCACCTAGCAGTTCGAAAGCACGTCATAGTGCAAGTAGATAAATAGGGACTGCTCTAGCGGGAAGGTAAACGGCGTTTCCGTGTGCTGCTCTGGTTCGCCAGAAGTGGCTTTGTCATGCTGGCCACATGACCCGGAAGCTGTCTGCGGACAAACGCTGGCTCCCTCGGCCTATAGAGCGAGATGAGCGCCGCAACCCCAGAGTCGGACACGACTGGACCTGATGGTCAGGGGTCCCTTTACCTTTACCTTTAATACCAAGTCTAGCCATTTGCATAGGGACTGGCTGGTGGCAGCTCTCTGCAGCCTTGGGCAGCTGGAAGTCTTCCCTGTTTTGGCCACCCAAGATCATTTTTGGATGTCAAGAATTGAATCTGGACCTTCTGCACAGAAGGCAAATTTTCCACTAGTGAGCTCTGCCCCACTCCCAGTATTTTAATTATTGTTTTTAATGAGAGGGGAAAGCGCCTAACCTGAAATAATAGTAATAATAATAATAATAATAATTAATAATAACTTTTATTTATACCCCGCCCTTCCCAGCCAAAAACCGGGCTCAGAGCAGCTAACACCAATTAAAATCACAGCAAAAACATAAAAACAATCAATTTAAAATACAGATTAAAATACAAATTTAAAAATTCAAAATTAAAACTGCAGTCTCATTTTCAAATAGCCCACCAATAAAGGAACGAAGCATAACTATCAAACAGAAACCAACCCAAAAGCCAGGTGGAACAGCTCCATCTTGCAGGCCCTGCGGAAAGATGCCAAATCCCACAGGGCCCTGGTCTCTTGTGATAGACTGTTCCACCAAGTCGGTGCCAATACCGAGAAAGCCTTGGCCCTAGTTGAGGCCAACCTAGCATCTTTGTTGCTCAGGACCTCCAAAATATTATTATTTGAGGATCTTAAGGTCCTACACGGGACATACCAGGAGAGGTGGTCCTTTAGGTAATAAGCATTTAGGGGGGAAATATGCTACATATATTTTTGAACATATCCTTTTTGTCCGATGCAATGCTTTTTTTTTTTTTTTTACAGACTCTTTAGCACAGGACTGCACAGCTTGTTTTTCACGTAGCCAGACACAACCCACCAGCTGTGGGTGTTGTCTCACAAGGGGCTGGATAAGCCTTCTATGATAAGCACAGTCACAACACATCACTCCTGGACTGTGTTCGGTTTGATGGGTCACAATCTGCACAGCTCTGCCTGCTTAATTTCTGCAGGAAGTGTTTTCTAGCCGGGAGGGGATTGCTTTATCCATGATGTTACATATGTTTTGTGTTAAAAAAAGAAAGAAAGAAAGAAATGCTTTGAAGCGGAAGGTATTTTCAGTTTGTTCCTTTTGCCATGTGGCAATTGGATTGCATCATTGAGATAGAGAGAGGCGTACGAGAAAACTAAGCAAAGAACTTCCATGGGACTGAAATATTTTGTATGTGTTGTTATATTTGCAGTGCATGCCAAGACAGTCATGGGCACAAGAGCCAAGCTGGCCAGCTAATTAAGTATATTAAAAAAAAAATGTATGTGTTTAAACAGCCTTATAAAGGAGCATTGGAAATCTGCAAGATGAGCGAATATCTTATAACTTCTTCCGCAGGTGCGAGGATAGCTACAAGCCATGGACTTTCTGTCCTGCTTCTTGTTTGTGGCTTTGTGAAGGGTGCTTTGCTTTAATCTAAAAAGTGCTGACTTTTTCCAATATCACTTTCTCTTCTTAAAGCAAAGAGCAAATCGCCTGTAAAACCTACGGAGCGGACAGCAAAGTTGACCCTAACTTCCAACCACCTCTCTGCACCCAATGTACTCTAATTCTCTACACAAAAGGAGCACCTTCTTCAGGACACACACACACACAAAAAACAAAATGTTAAAAAAAGAATTTTCTTCAAGTCTTACTTTCTTTGGAATGTACCACTGGTCTTTTCTTTGAGGGGATCTGGAGTGCTGTAACAGAACATTGTTCAACTTTGACGACAACGTTTTCTTCCACTTCCTCCCCTCTCCTTTTTGATTCAAGGAAGAGAAGCATCGAATTCCCTTGACTCTTCAGGGGTTGCCTAGAAATTTTTAGCATCATCCAACTGAACATTTGTTCTTATACTTGGACAAGCACCACTCTACGCAGAAAGGAAGCAGAGTTCAAATTTCCCCTTTCCGAAATCCCAACCCAAAACTTGCCCGGCCTGCAAGATCTAAAACAACACAGCCTTGTGTTGAAAGTGCTTTTTGTTCTAGGCAGCAAATCTGACAAGAATTCAAAGCTGCTCACTGTACAAGAGGACTATATGTTTCTGGACGAGACGGAAGAAAGTGTTGGAACTTCTCCTGCGCATCCTATCTTCTTTCATTTGATTTTCCCTCTCCCATTACTGTTTCTTGCTTTCTTTCCTGTTTGATGGTGGCAGCTGCTGGCCCTCGCCAACCACTGGGGAGCACTTGAAGGTTTCTATAAATACATCTTTTATTTGTGTGTGTTCTCTATTTTGATGTGTTTTCCTCTAATTTTGCAACTCCTGTATATGCAAACCTAACTTAAATTCTGTAAATTGCTTACAGTATGTGTGATATAACTTCAGAATAGACATTCTGTGGTCCATCCTGCAAGCCAGTTTGAGTATTATCTCAGTGTGGTGCCACCAAATGACATCTCTGTTTCCTTTCCAACAACGCATTCATTTTAATTTGTAATTCAGTGCTATGTGAGATTTTGTAATTCATGCAATCACTTTTCACTGGTCTGAGCCCTTGCAGATGGCAATGCGCCCCTCTGTTTACTCTGTAAAAAAAAAAAATGCACATTAAAATTTGTTATGGTCTCCAAGCATTGAATTATTTGCATTGGACATGTCAGAATTGTATTGAATTGTCTTTTAATTTGTGTATGTTATTGGAGATGAAGTGATCTTGATTGTATGGCCAGAAAAATGTAGAACTACAAATATTATGATTATTTACTACATTTCTATACCCCCATCATCCAAGGATTACAGTGTGGTATACAATATAAAACCACACAAATGCATAACATAGTTACAAATGAAAACAGTACCTCGTTCACACATACACGCATTGTTTAAAAGGCCACAGATTTTTTTAATTGAGTCAAAGGCTTGGTTATAGAGGAATGCGTTTGCCTGGCACCTAAAGGTGTCTCTTGAAGGTGCCAAATGAGCCTCCCCAGGGAGAGAATTCCACAAATGGGCCACCCCAGAAAAGACCCTCTCTCATGTTGCCACTCACAGGACCTTTCATGGAGGAGACACACGTGGAGGTGAACACAGGATCCAGGTCAGTTTAAACACATACATTGGGGCTCTGAGCCATTCAAGGCTTTATAGGTCGAATCCAGCATTTTAAATTGGGCCTGGAAACTAATTGGCAGCCAGTGTAGCTGGGTCAGAATTGGCAATATATGCTCAAAATGCTGCCCCAGTGAGCAATCTAGCTGCCGAGTTCAGCACCAACTGAAGTTTCTGAGCTGCCTTCAGAGGCAGCCCTGTGAAACACTTTGCGGCAATGTGTTACCAAAACATAGACCAGGCATCCCCAAACGTGGCCCTCCAGCTGTTTTGGGACTGCAGTTCCCATCATCCCTGACTGCTGGTCCTCTTAGCTAGGGATGATGGGAGTTGTAGTCCCAAACATCTGGAGGGCCGAGTTTGCCTATGCCTGGCATAAACAACAGAAGTTAGGCTATCCCTTTCCAGATAGCGGCGCAGCTGGGCCACCAGCTGAATTGGATGGAAGTCACTCTGTGCCACTGAGGCCACCTGAGCCTCAAGCGACAGCAAAGGATCCAGAAGTACTCCCAAGTAGTGTAACCGTATCCCATGGCATGCGATGAAAAGGCACAATGGAAAATGTGCCTCTGTATCTGGGTGGATCTTTTAATTATGAGGCTAAGGAAAGAGAATTTCCTATCCTGTCTACCCGAATTCACTCAGAAATCCCGAGCTTGCTTACTTTTCCCATTCTTTATGAGGATTCTAATGGAATGTTTTGATTTTTTTATTGCACTCCTTATGTGAAAATGGGAGGTTTGTGATTTCCTTTGTACATGATTTGTAATGAGAATTGCATTTGACTGTGGTAATGGGTAGGCAGATATGTCCAGGTCTTCAGATTATTTGACTCAAGGAGGAGAAGAGAGGAGGAACAGTACAATAAACTATCACAACTCTTTGTCAGTGGCTTACAGTCTTAAGAAGCAAGACACAAGGGGATAGCAAATGATTACAAACGAACACGTCTGCACTTACCAAAACCCACAGTGCAGGTCTAGTATGTTCTGCGTGTGAATCTATGCTGCAGTATCAGTTTTATTCCAGTTTCATTTCCCCAAATAATCTTGGGAATCCTAGTTTGCTAAGAGTGCTGAAAATTCTCTGGTGAACATCCCTACCTCTCCTCACAGAACCACCCATGCTGCTGTTAGTTCACTGGGGGAAAGGGAGGGTTTAAAACAACTTGTTCCCAGAGGGGTAGGGAGGGAAGAAGAGTTTGGAAGAGTTTGGATTTGATATCCCGCTTTTCACTACCCGAAGGAGTCTCAAAGCGGCTAACATTCTCCTTTCCCTTCCTCCCCCACAACAAACACTCTGTGAGGTGAGTGGGGCTGAGAGACTTCAAAGAAGTGTGACTGGCCCAAGGTCACCCAGCAGCTGCATGTGGAGGAGCGGAGACGCGAACCCGGTTCCCCAGATTACGAGTCTACCACTCTTAACCACTACACCACAAGTTTATGGTATAGGAAGAATGCCTTCACAATATATCATGCGAGAGCAAGTTTCAGTACCTTTAAAAGTTGTGTAGACAGGAAAATGTCAGCCATGGGCATCCTCAATAATTTTTCAGGGGGAGTAAAACACTCAAAGGTGGGAAGAGGGGAATTCCTCACAAAAATGGGAATAGCACCTGCACGTTTTGCCTCATATCTCAGGTTCTACAAATGCTAGACATTCAATGTTTGTTTTAAAATGAAAGCTTGGGACACGGGGGGAGGGGGTTATGGTTCTTGTGGGAGGGGGCAACTGCCTCACTTCCCGTGAATGGCCATGATGTCAGAACCTCCCACTTTTCTCAACCCTGCACAATAAGATGAATTTCCTTCTTCAGTGGGGAGGGGGGAAAAAGTAGAGGCTGTTCCTGAGGAACCAAATGAAGAAAGTGAAGAATGAGCGGTAAGCAGTTATTGCAAAAGATATATTGCATACGTGTATCTGATATAAAACATAATAGACAACAACAACACAACCAAATAAACGAGTAAACAAAGCCTCTGGAAACAGACATTATTTCCATGAACTCAGTTCAGCAGGTGTCTGAAATGTGAAATAGCCCCAAACTCTGAAAAATCTACAGAAATCATAGTATATAGCTGACGGAGAAACTGGTCACTTTGCCCATTTTACTGTTGCTAGTAGTTATCCCTTTTAATTTTCTTTATCTGAAATTCACTGCCCCTCTCTCTCCCTCCAGAGCATCCTCCTTCCCCTTGTTCACATTAGAATTGTTGCACTATGACTCCCATCGTCCGTGACCATTTTCCCCCCACATTGGCTAGGCTGATAGGTATTGGAGTCCAACAAAATCTGAAGGGTCAGTTTTGCCTCTTCATATGAAATTGAAATTGAAATTTATTATTATGGTCACAGACCAGTTCCAGCCCACATACAATATCAAGGAAATCATAAAACACTATAGGGATACATTTGAATTTGCAATTAGGTATAACAGGGACAATACAGATATGGCAACAATGAAAAATATGTATAAATTAAAACTTAGTCACTAATAGGTATTGGAGTCCAGCAAAATCTGAAGGGTCAGTTTAGCCTCTTCATATGCTGAGTTCATCAGGTAGACTAGGCTACTACAATAGACTTGATTACCTACCTGCCAAGGTAAGGGGGACGGGTAACCTAGCTAACCCTGGCACGTCAGCCTTAAGCATATTGGTTATATGAGGCTAGTTATCCCACAAAACCATCAATAAAAGCAGAACCACCATCCAAACACTCCAGGCACATGACAGAATGAACTGTGATCCACTTATGGCACAATACATTTATTAATATTTATGGTACTACAAGCAGCGCCAGATTTAGGGTGGTCTTGGCAGGGTGTTGGGATGAGGGGGCACAAAATCAAGAAGATCCATAACTGAGAAATTTGGGGGGGGTTGCCAAATTTTGATCTCTCACAGGGTGCTATGTTACGAAAGACTCTGTTTTTGCTGGAGCAAACTAGCACTGCTGAAAAAATAAACCTATGCTGCCAATACTCGTGGTAAACCAGTATACAGTAAGCAGCACAAAAATGGCACACAGAAATCTACCAAACCATTCCACGTTCCGAATCCTATATTAGTAATCCGAAAATAGAGAGGACAATGTGAAAAATCTAATAAAGAAGCCAGAAACAGAAAACTCATTCAAGTTAATACAACAGAAAATTTTCAGTCTTTAAAGTTCCTTTAGCCAGGCACCTGTAGATATTGACGAAGGTAAGTCCAGTCAGATGAAATATCGAAGATGTTACACACAAATGTTAGACAGGGTGCCAGCGTTTGTCCCCTGTTTTGCCCATGGACAGTTTCGGGCTTCTTCAGTAAATTCTTTCCCAGGGTTTACTGTATTTTTTGTGTTTATATGTTGTAGTTAAGATGAGATGTAACATGTAAATTTGAATGTATGAAAATACATGTCCTGGCTAAAGGAACTTTAAAGACTGATAATTTCCTGTTGTATTAACTTGAATGAGTTTTCTGTTTGTGGCTTCTTTATTAGATTTTTCGCATTTTCCTCTCTATTTTTGGATTACTAATATAGGATTCGGAACGTGGAATGGTTTGGTAGATTTCTGTGCGCCGTTTTTGTGCTGCTTACTGTATACTGGTTTACCAGGAGCAAACTAGCATGGCTATCTGTCTAGATATTGCTATAAGATAGAGATCCTAAAGATGGATTACATAGATATTAGACGGTGTGAATTTGGTTTACACATTAAGAATATTCCTTCCTATCCCCCTTCCCAAGTGGAAAGCCCGAATTAGAGATGAATATTTGCACTTGGCCATGTTATCTGTAAATGTCAGCTGGTGTTGACAGAGCTAAAAACATTATGATCGAGGAATCAGCTCGACTTACACATTTCAAAGGCTAATCTGCTATGATTAGCTTAGGCAAACAATGCTAAGCACATAATAAATTGCTTAACACAAATCACTATAAATTGCTTAAGCCATCTGGTCCAATATTTCTTTAATGGCAGTTTGGCTTATTTTGTTTTCTACATCTGAAGATTGATAAAATTATAAAGTTACAGGTGGGTAGCCATGTTGGTCTGCCATAGTCAAAACAAAATCGAAAATTCTTTCTAGTAGCACCTTAGAGACCAACTGAGTTTTTTCCTGGTATGAGCTTTCGTGTGCATGCACACTTCTTCAGATACACTGGTACATTTCGTGTGCATGCACACTTCTTTAGATACACTGGTACATTCTTCAGTGTATCTGAAGAAGTGTGCATGCACACGAAAGCTCATACCAGGAACAAACTCAGTTGGTCTCTAAGGTGCTACTAGAAAGAATTTTCGATTTTGTTAAAATTATAAAGGGTCATCTAGTCCAAACTCCTGCAATGCAGGAATCTCAACTAAAGCATCCATGGCAGATGGCCATCCAACCTCTGCTTGAAAACCTCCAAGGAAGGAGAGTCTACCACTGTTCAACAGCTCTGTCAGAAGGTTATTCTTGTTTAGTTTCATGAAACTTGAATCCAATAATTCAGGTCCATCTTGCTCCATCTTCCATGTGACAGCCCTTTAGACATTTGAAAATGGCTATCCCATATTTTCTCAGTCTCCTCTTTTGCAGGCTAAGGTACCAAATGTGCAGCTGGCACATGGATTGGCCGGGAAGCCAAGATATGCACCATGATGAGTTTTATTTCCATTGAGTATGCAGAATTCACCTCTTTTTGATCAGACACATATTTCCCTCTCATCAGTGGTGGGATTTAATCCCCCTATTGGAAAGGTCACTAGGGCTGGAGAAAAGGGAATCCCAAAGTTCAGGTAGATCCTTGGAGAGACAAGCAAAATATTCAAAAACATTTCTGCAACAAGAGAAAGAAGATAGTGTGGTAGACAATGGAATAGCACTATGGAGCATAGCTCTAACTCTGTATAAATGCACCGTTTGATTAAAAAAAACTTCTGAGCTGTCCCTACATACTTTGAGGATCTTAAGTAACGGCTATTACTCCTAAAACCACAAAGCACATACAAAACTGTGTGTTGTGGCATCTCATTTTAGTACTATAAACCATGGACGATTTTAAACAGCCCTGTACATCATCTTTAAAAAAACCAATTTTTTAAAATAATAATAATAATAATAATAATAATAATAATAATAATAATAATACAGTGCCTATACAGTGGTACCTCAGAAGTTGAACGGAATCCGTTCTGGAAGTCTGTTCAACTTCCAAAATGTTCAGAAACCAAGGCACAGCTTCCGATTGGCTGCAGGAAGCTCCTGCAGCCAATTGGAAGCCATGGAAGCCTCGTTGGACGTCTGGGTTCCAAAGAACGTTCACAAACTGGAACACTCACTTCTGGGTTTGTGGTGTTTGGGAACCAAAATGTCTGAGTTCCAGGAAATTCGGGATCCAAGGTATGACCATATTCCATGCTAATGGTATTAACAAAGTAATCACATAACTGTGAGCATGATCTATAGCAGGCATGGGCAAACTCGGCCCTCCAGATGTTTTGGGACTACAACTCCCATCATCGCTAGCTAACAGGACCTGTGGTCAGAGATGATGGGAACTGTAGTCTCAAAACATCTGGAGGGCCGAGTTTTCCTGTGCCTGATCTAGATAGATAGATATTTATTATTACGGCCATTGGCCCATCACGCACGATTTTTCAAACAACATATGTATACTTAGCCTTTCTACTTAGAACTTTAAAGTAACAGACTAAGGACTTTAAAGTAACAGACTAAGCAGTAAATTTACAACATAAACATCACCCCCTATTTATAAAATTATAAAAACATCAATTAAGGTAACACATAATTACATCCTGAGTTATGATTTAAAAGGAATGTCCAATCCGCCCAGAAGTCCGTTTTTCTTCTTTTGGGATAGGACGGTGATCAGAAATCTGGCAACCGTAAGTGATCTTGGAGGGTCTTCATCATTCAGTAGGTATCTCAGTTTGGCTTCGTTCGAGTCATCGGCAATTCCCTTTAAATATGGAGCAAGAAACTTACTCCTGGACGATGAGTGAAGAGCACAATCAAAGATTATGTGAAACAACCATTCTGGTGCTCTGCAATTACAGTCACATAAGAGCGATATTTGTCCATTGGAGAATCTATTTCCCAACACGTTGGATGGGAAGGTGTTAAATCTTGCCTTTATAAAGGCATATCTATGAGCTGAGGAAGTTAAGGAATTCAAATAATTTGGGAGTTTTAGGGGGGGGGGTATGCCTGATCTATAGTTACAGGTTGTTTAGAGCATGGTTCTGGTAACACCAAGGTTGTAGTTTCAAGCCCCATATGGGACAGCTGTGTATTCCTGCACTGCAGGGGGTTGAACTAGATGATCCAGAGGGTCTCTTCCAACTCTACAATGCCATGATTCTATGATATCAGTTATTCCACAAATGGCACTTCTTGCGAGTTCCGTAAGTGTTCAAAGAGTATAAAGAATCATCAGTGGGAGGGTAACAGAATGGCCCTGATCCAACTGAAAGAAAGCTTGGAGTCAACTGCCTCTGACCTGAAAAGTCTGATCCAGGACTCATTGTGTGCACACAATCCTAATCAAACTGTCTTCAGTAATACCAGCCACCTGCCTGTGGGGAGAAAGAGGGAACAGATGGCTGAATTCAGCCCTTCCTGCCATCCTCCCTATGAACAGATGATCAGAGGCATTAAAGGCTGCCTCACTAGCAGCTCCAGCTCCGAGACTAAAAATTTCTGCCAAGAGTAACGAGCACATATCACCTATTTGCAAGTGCATTTCCTTCTGTTGAATCAGGGGAACAGAAGGAAGTGCAAATAAGTGAGGAGAGGATTGACGACAAAACTACATGGCTTTGGGTTATAGTCAAAGAAGCTGGTTTCTTACTCAGCATTTTCTATAATCTCCAAATATCAATGTATGAGCAAATCTTTCTATATGCTCTGAATCACTAGCCCAGAATGCCCCTACAAAATCTAATTTTCTAATGATCCTAATGATTTTATTTATTCAGTTTTATTAAACTGTTCCCTTCCTAGCCACTGCATGCAGGACTGGTGCTAGGGCTTCTTGCGCCCCAGGCGAACCACCTTCTGCCACCACCCCCCACCCCCCTGCCAAAGCCTGCTTTAGCAGGAACCGGGGGGGGGGTGTAGGGGGCAAGCAGCACCTCTCCGCTACAGCGGAGAAGCTGCTGCTAGCCCGTCCCGCCCAAGCCTGGCCAGCGCCCCCTCCATTTTGGTGCCCTAGGCAATTGCCTAGTTCGTCTAAATGGACGCGCCAGCCCTGACTGCATGGAGGGCATATGTGCCAGTTAGGAGAGGGGGGGAAAGTTGATGGCGGTATTTTAAAATCGCAGCCTTCTCTCAGCACCTGAGTTTAGTTGCTTGCCTGTTCTCCACTGCAAGGTGTTGGGGGGGGATCCTTAATACCCTAACTGGACTGCTGACAGCTTGCCAAACCTCAGGCAGGTGCTAAATGTTAAGAGAACTGGGCAGCAGCAATAGGAGTTTGCCTTCATTCATGCATTTCAAAACACATGGCAGGGCTCTAGCTCAGTGGTTGTCAAGCTTTTTTTTTTTCCTCTGGGCCACACTTTCAGAATGGAAATTTGCTGGCACCACAGCATTTTTTTAAAATTATTATTGATAAGAAATACGCTGGAAAACAAAAAGAAACAACAACCAGCAGTGCTTGATATATAACATAGAACACAACTGTTTTATAATATGATCATGGGACATCCAGAAAGTATGAAACAATGCAGTTACATAAGAACAGGAATCATTCCCAAAATACAATGATAAACAAGCCTCTTGCATACGTATCTTATAAATACTCAATGAAAGGTGTGAGTTTGCTTTTGCCAGGTAACCTCATTTACAGTATAAACATAAAGGTTAACCCCTGACAGTTAAGCCCAGTCGCGAACGACTCTGGGGTTTCGGTGCTCATCTCGCTTTACTGGCCGAGGGAGCCGATGTTTGTCCGCAGACTGTTTTTCTGGGTCATGTGGCCGGCATGACTAAGTCGCTTCTGGCAAAACCAGAGCATCACACGGAAATGCAATTCACCTTCCTGCCCCGCTGGAGTGGTACCTATTTATCTACTTGCACTTTGACGTGCTTTTGAACTGCTAGGTTGGCAGGAGCTGGGACTGAGCAATGGGAGCTCACCCCGTCGTGGGGATTCGAACTGCCGACCTTCTAACCACCTGATTGACAAGCCCTAGGCTCAGTGGCTTAGACCACAGCGCCACCCGCATCCCCTTTTACAGTATATTAGGTCTAATTTGAGAAAAACAAAGTCTCATCTCCTCACGGAGGATCCTTCATATTTGTCAGAGCTGAAAACTGCTGTTCCCAGCAATATGTTCTGCAGAACTGTAGAACAAGAGCCAATGCTCTTGAAGAGAGGTGTGGATACTGTTTCTGGCTGAATATCAAAGCAAAAAGTATTTTGATGTTCTACTACATTGAAATGTTTAAATGTTTCTTGGGTTGTCCTTGAATCTTCCTGCCACAATTGCCATCCTCTCCTGGCACACCAATGCGGTGTGCCACACCCTTCAAGAACCACTGCTCTGGCTGGAGGCTGGCTTCTTTGTCGGAATGGCTACCAGCACAGAAACGTGGTTGGTGGTGGTGGCATCGCTCCCATTCAGGTAACTTCATAGAATCATAGAATCATAGAGTTGGAAGTGACCACAAGGGCCATGCAGTCCAACCCCCTGCCAAGCAGGAAACACCATCAAAGCATTTCTGACAGATTGCTGTTAAGCCTCTGCTTAAAGACCTCCAAAGAAGGAGACTCCACCACACTCCTTGGTAGCAAATTCCACTGCCGAACAGCTCTCACTGTCAGGAAGTTCTTCATAATGTTTAGGTGGAATCTTCTTTCTTGTAGTTTGAATCCATTGCCCCGTGTACGCTTCTCTGGAGCAGCAGAAAACAACCTTTCACCCTCCTCTATATGACATCCTTTTATATATTTGAACATAGCTATCATATCACCCCTTAACCTTCTCTTCTCCAGGCTAAACATACCCAGCTCCCTAAGCCGTTCCTCATAAGGCATCGTTTCCAGGCCTTTAACCATTTTGGTTGCCCTCTTCTGGACACATTCCAGCTTGTCAGTATCCTTCTTGAACTGTGGTGCCCAGAACTGGACACAGTATTCCAGGTGAGGTCTGACCAGAGCAGAATATAATGGTACTATTACCTCCCTTGATCTAGACGCTATACTCCTATTGATGCAGCCCAGAATTGCATTGGCTTTTTTAGCTGCTGCATCACACTGTTGACTCATGTCAAGTTTGTGGTCTACCAAGACTCCTAGATCCTTTTCACATGTACCACTCTCAAGCCAGGTGTCACCCATCCTATATTTGTGCCTTTCATTTTTTTTTTGTCCAAGTGTAGTACTTTACATTTCTCCTTGTTAAAATTCATCTTGTTTGCTCTGGCCCAGTTCTCTAATCTTTTAAGGTCATTTTGAAGTGTGATCCTGGCCTCTGGGGTATTAGCCACCCCTCCTAATTTGGTGTCATCTGCAAAATTGATCAGGATGTCCTCAATTGTCAGGATGCCCTCAACTTACAATTGTCATGTTGGCTGTTGGGACAAAGAGTAGGCAGAAGACAACACATAACTGCCTCCAACCAACTCAGTTTGTTTGGAGGCACCAGGAGAAGGGCAAACGTTCTCTCCCCCCCCCCACACACACACACCTCCACACACACAAACACACACCCCTTGTTTGCTAATTAAAAAGATAGTTTCTCAATGCAATCATCCTTCCTCCCTACAAAGAAGAGCAAACTTCAGCAAATGAATGATTCACAACACCGCACCAACGCAATGATGTGGCACTTGTGAGATGAAATAAAATGCCCATTCTCTTGAAAATCTGAAGTTCTCTTCTTCACAGAAGTGTGCATATGGAAAATGCTGAATTGGGCACTCTCCAACTGGTAAGGAGAAATCTGCTGTGAAATGGTTGTGTCTTTTTAAAAATAACGGAGGCACGATGCTAAATTCTCCATTTGCAAGGTCTGCACTTCTTTAGGAAGAAATCTCTTGATGTTAGTCACCCGTAGCTATTTTATTTCACTCTGTGCTTTGTAACAGCTCATATGTAAATCATTTATATGTGATCTGTTCTCTTAATCTTGCAGTGGAAGGAAGCACCAGTCAACTTCCGACAGTGATTTCACCCTCTGCAAAGGGGTAAATGCTTCAGCCTTTCTCCACCCTTACTATAATACCATATATAATATTGTGGTCTATCCAAATCAGCCAAGTGCCAGCATCTGTCATCCAGTTTTTCCAAAATTTTCTTTCCCAGTAAAAGGTTTCTGTTTTTCTTCCTCATTGTCTTGGTACTACAGACTTTCTGAAGGGTGGGGTTTTGAGCTTACCTTATAATTGCAATGTGGCTTGACGGTGGAGTGCGTCTCCCTGCCCCACAACACTCCGCAAGCTCATTGGCTGCTTGCACTTCCTGATGGGAGGAGTTTCCTCCTGATATTTTCCCCCTGGGTTTCAAATGATGTGCCAGCAGCTGAGAAGCCTGCAGAGCAAAGACCACTGGTGAGATTTGCGTGGACAGGCGGAGACAACCCCCCCCCCCCAACCCTGGGCAACACCCGGGTCAATAATGACTCAAGACAACGTGTTATGGGATTAAAATTTTGGCCACAACTTTATTAAAATTTCAGATGTAGGGAGACCTTGGCTTAGGCATTGGGTGTTTATCCCTCCCAGTCGGGAGATCTGGGGAACTTCAGGGTTATCCAGGATGTGTGAGGAGAACGTCTGTTCAAGCAGAGAGCCCGCCCCCCATTATGCAGCTGTCGCAGGGGAGAGCAATGACAACCAATTGGCATCTGGTCAATGCCTCCCCTCAAAACAACCCCTTTAACGGGGAACCCTGGGATCACCACCACAGTGGGGGCATGGGTCACTGCTACAGCCCCCCCCCCCCCACGATTTAGGGAAGATAGACTAAAGGATTCCACCCAAGGCCTGAAACCACCAAAGTTGTAATGTTTTGCTATGGGGAAGGCAAAACCTGCCAATGCAGGAAAATTCCTTTCTGGCCCTTCAACAGCGACCATAACATAGCAGCGCCCACATACCTGTGAAGAAAAGGTTAACCTGCGAAAGAAGGCTTAACATAGGGACGGCAAGGCGGGAGAAGCTCTGAAGCCGACTGAGAACCCCCAGGTAAGTTTCACCCACTATTGTGTGGGCAGGTTGATCCCTCCCCTTACCTGTCCAACTCTCTCCTGGCAACGCCTCCCCAACTGGGATTGGGTAACTGGCAGAAGTAGACGGCCACCTCCAGGTGTCCAGCTGAGGGGGGGGGGGTCGAATCCAAGCTGTACTGCCAGGAGCCGCATGGGATTGTGGGGGCTGCATGTGACCATGCAAAAGGCGCCCCTGCATTTGATGTGGGGAGCGGTCATTGTAAAACAAAAGGCAATTCACAAGCATCCCTCCACCACCTCAAAAGCAAGACAAGTGCACCAAAATCCCACCCATGAGACATTTTCTCGCCATTTTGATAACTTTTTAATGCCATTTCTTTTCTTGTTAATCGACGGAGAATGCTTATAATAATGCAGGAGAAATTTCAGGTGCAACACTAGACTAAATAAATAATAAATTAAGCAACCCCACTAACTCTTTAAAATCTGAAGAAGTGTGCATGCACACGAAAGCTCATACCAAGAACAAACTTAGTTGGTCTCTAAGGTGCTACTGGAAAGAATTTTTTTTTATTTTCTTTAAAATAAAGCATTCCCCCTTCTTCCAAAGGACTGTAGACTTGCCAAGCAGATCATGAGGACCTTTTTTTTTTTAATGGCAGGAAAATAAAGAGAAGATGAATTTCAAGCATTCTTTCTTGAAAGAATGTGTTATCTTTGACAATACGGCCGTGGCAAATTTTACCCCTTGCATTAACTAGAATATAGGATTGCTGTAGTTCAAAGGCTGTAGTTCAAAGCACACGTACTAATGAGTGAGCTCCATTGAGAACAGCAGGGCTTACTTCTGAGTAAGCATGCAAAGGAGTAAGCTGTTTAGTGTGCAGCCTTGGTAAGAATTTTTCTCAGTTAATTGGGACTGGATTGAATAATTTGAAAACTTGATTAATATAGACAAAATAAATCAGCCTCTGGTAGATTTGGAGTCGTTTCAGCTCCGGTCTGAAAGAAAAAAGGCGAGGATTTTCTTCAGCAGTACACTTGTTTTTGTGGGTGATTGATGGATAATCCAGCCCTATGTCAGCACCGCAACAGATAGTTAATTGCACCGAGAGAATTATCCAACATCAGCACTTCAGTTTACTGACTTTTCCCAGAAAAGGACACAGAACTGCATCTATTTATCAAAACCAATCAGCGCCAGCAGTCAATCTCCAGAGCTACTTGCCTTCCTTCTTCAGATAATCCTTGTTCTTTGTTTGTGGGACACGGCGGGTTTTCTTACATTGCTAGATGGGCTTAGATGTTCCAGCTTCCTGTCTGGGATTCGACCGCAGGACTTAAGTTGTGCTGCTAAAGTGAAAATCAAAACTAATTTTGTTGGTTACAGTGGTACCTCTGGTTACGTACTTAATTCATTCCGGAGGTCCGTTCTTAACCTGAAACTGTTCTTAACCTGAAGCACCACTTTAGCTAATGGGGCCTCCCGCTGCCGCTGCGCCGCCAGAGCATGATTTCTGTTCTTATCCTGAAGCAAAGTTCTTAACCTGAAGCGTTATTTCCGGGTTAGCGGAGTCTGTAACCTGAAGCGTATGTAACCCGAGGTACCACTGTAGTCTACAATGAGCACGAATCTATGTTGTGCTGGATACGGTGAGAGACTGGATGATAAGCAATATTAACAGGTCAATATTAACAGATATTAACAATATTAATAGATAATAAACAATATTAACAGGTCTGGATGGTATGCAACACTAACAAAAAAAAATCCATTCCGTAAAATACAGTTAGCTCGAACAGGGCACTTAACAACCCATCCACCACACATGCCTGCCATTGCCGCCCCTTTGATAGAAAATCTGGTGCTCATAACAGTCCTAGGCAGTTGAGTCTAGCTGCCATTTTAATTCCCAATGGAGTATCAAAGGGCATTTGTCCATGGTCAACTCAAACCTAGCACTGACCCTGAAGTAGAATTTTTGCGCAAAGGGCAGTAAGTGGGGGAAAGTACAGAGGCAATTTCTATCACCTAACAGCAGCTTTAAAAATACATTTTCATGAGACCTTTTAAGCGTTACTACTTTGCCACTAGGGACCCAGGTGGCGCTGTGGGTTAAACCACAGAGTCCAGGGCTTGCTGATCAGAAGGTCGGCAGTTCGAATCCCTGCCATGGGGTGAGCTCCCGTGGTTCGGTCCCTGCTCCTGCCCACCTAGCAGTTCAAAAGCACGTCAAAGTGCAAGTAGATAAATAGGGACCGCTCCAGCGGGAAGGTAAACGGTGTTTCCGTGCGCTGCTCTGGTTCACCAGAAGCAGCTTTGTCATGCTGGCCACATGACTCGGAAGCTGTCTGCTGACAAACACCGGCTCCCTCGGCCTATAGAGCGAGATGAGCACCGCAACCCCAGAGTCGGACACGACTGGACCTGATGGTCAGGGGTCCCTTTACCTTTACCTTACTTTGCCACTAGTAGACAATTTTCCATGGGTTCATTGCACTGTAACATTTAAAGGCCTACTGCAACCATATGAGGCAGGATGGGTCACATATATTGTAAAACTGGGAAATAATTTTTTCTTACAGGCAGAGCCGTCTCCAGACATTCTGCTGCCTGAGGTGAAGGGCAAGATGGCATACTCCCCCCAAGGCACATACAGAAGCCAACTGGATTGGTGATGAGGCTTGCTCCAGTACTGAGGAAAGGGCAGGTTCTTCCCCTGCACCTGAGGGCAGCAGGCTAGTGCAATGGGTACATGGCAGGCCACATGGCACTCAAAGTTCTGTCCACTCCCCGCATCTCAGCATCTGCCGCCTAAGGCAGCGGCCTCACTCTGCCTCACCATAGGGCTGGCCCTGCTTACAGAGGTGAATATGTGGTGTCAGACAGAGCAGATAATACTGGACTAAACAGACCAAGTTTTGAGGGAAAGCCTCAGCAATTCTAGGTAAAGTACATTTGTTTGCATATTTACCTGAAACTAGCAATAGCTCTTACTGGTAACAGACAAGTCTGAACTATCTACCTTTCAGTGGGACCTATAAGTCAGAATTCAGCATGCGAAAGGCTGGACTGGATGAATCCCAAGCCAGAATTAAGATTGCCGGAAGAAACATCCACAGCCTCAAATATGCAGATGACACAACTTTGATGGCAGAAAGTGAGAAGGAATTAAAGAACCTTTTAATGAGGGTGAAAGAGGAGAGCGCAAAATACGGTCTGAAGCTCAACATCAAAAAAACTAAGATCATGGCCACTGGTCCCATCACCTCCTGGCAAATAGAAGGAGAAGAAATGGAGGCAGTGAGAGATTTCACTTTCTTGGGTTCCATGATCACTGCAGATGGTGACAGCAGTCACGAAATTAGAAGACGCCTGCTTCTTGGGAGAAAAGCAATGACAAACCTAGACAGCATCTTAAAAAGCAGAGACATCACCTTACTGACAAAGGGCCGTACAGTTAAAGCTATGGTTTTCCCATTAGTGATGTATGGAAGTGAGAGCTGGACCATAAAGAAGACTGATCGCCGAAGAATTGATGCTTTTGAATTCTGGTGCTGGAGGAGACTCTTGAGAGTCCCATGGACTGCAGGAAGGTCAAACCTATCCATTCTGAAGGAAATCAGCCCTGGGTGCTCACTGGAAGGATAGATCCTGAAGCTGAGGCTCCAGTACTTTGGCCACCTCATGAGAAGAGAAGACTCCCTGGAAAAGACCCTGATGTTAGGAAAGTTTGAAGGTACAAGGAGAAGGGGATGACAGAGGATGAGATGTTTGGACAGTGTTCTCGAAGCTACTAAACTGTGTGAGGCAGTGGAAGACAGGAGTGCCTGGCGTGCTCTGGTCCATGGGGTCATGAAGAGTCGGACATGACTAAAAGACTAAACAACAACAACAAGTCAGACATAGAGGAAGAGCAAATGCCTGCTTGCAGAAGGTCCTAGGAGAAATCTTTAGCATTGTCTGTTCAAGCTAACCTTCTGTAAAAATGAAAATGTGCCCTCTACATGTTTTGTACCACAATTCCCACCATTCCTGACCATTGAGCATGCTGGCTGGGGCTGGCATGGGTTGGACTCCAACAGCATCTGGAAGGTACCAGGTTGGGAAAGGCTGCAAATGATCTCAGGCTGCAGGTTCAGGGGAGAGCCACAGCAAGGCAGAGTAAATGGCTGTATGGACCAACAGCTTGGTTCATTATAAATCAGCTTCATATTTTAAAAAATTCTGCACACAGAAAAATACATTTTAGGGAGAAGGGTTGTAGTGTGACCTCCTTTCCAACACACCTGGATTTTAAAATGGCACAGGTTGACCTCTGTTTGTGAACCATAGGCTAGAGTGATTTGTGGAAGAATTTCCATCCAGATGATTATTACGCTGGCACAGCAAAAAACCAACAACGAGAGCTGATTGCATAATCTCTTGTGACCCCGTTGACTAATTTCATCTTAACCATGCAAAATCTTTTCCTGAAGCAGCCGGCATCAACTTCTCCCATGCCAAATGTTTGAAGTCAGTGAATGCAGAGATGCTGAATGAGGGATTTAGTCTTGTGCAGAGACAGGATTTAATTTTGACTTCTCATTTGGGGCGAGGGGGACTGGGCTGCTTTTTCAGCTGAATCTGCTAGCTGTTCCAGCTCCCTTTTTTCTCTTCTCTTCTACGTCTCGATGCATTTCTGTATTTCCCAGTTACCTGGGAACTCTCTGGAATTCAGTTGCAGCACCTCTCAGCTGGGTGCCACTGCAATTATTAGAGAATAAGGGAGGCATTCATGGTGAGCTCTGGCACTTTTTTCTCTAGAAAAATAGCACTGGGTGCTATATCCTCCAACATTTCTCCTATGAAAACAGGGCCCTCCTATTCCATAATGATAATTTTATTATTTATACCTCACACATCTAATTGGGTTCCCCCAGCACTGTAGGCAGCTTCCAACATATATAAAAACATAATAAAACCTTCTCTCTCTCTCTCTCTCTCTCTCTCTCTCTCTCTCTCTCTCTCTCTCTCTCTGTCTGTCTTTTAATTAAGAATTTTCTTGTTTTACAAAGGTGTATGCAATGTCTCTCTTGTATTTTTCCATGCGGCATTTTTACACATCAGTTTCGTTTGTTGAGAGATAAGGAAGAAAAAAGGGGGGGAGAGAGAAGAAGAAGAAGAAGAAGAAGAAGAAGAAGAAGAAGAAGAAGAAGAAGAAGAGGAGGAGGAGGAGGAGGAGGAGTTTGGATTTGATACCCCGCTTTTCACTACCCAAAGGAGTCTCAAAGCGGCTAACATTCTCCTTTCTCTTCCTCCCCCACAACAAACACTCTGTGAGGTGAGTGGGGCTGAGAGACTTCAGAGAAATGTGACTAGCCCAAGGTCACCCAGCAGCTGCATGTGGAGGAGTGGAGACACGAACCTGGTTCCCCAGATTACAAGTCTACCGCTCTTAACCACTACACCACACTGGCTCTCAGTGGGTGGGGTGGGGAAAACGGGTGGGGGGGGTGGCGATGTTTCTTCTTAACTTAATATATGTATGGTTTGGTGTCAGCGTTGTTTGTGCTGGTTCTCTGTTGTTAGTTTGTGTTCCTTTGATGGTGAGAGAGTTCTAACCAGTAAGCTGAAACTGACACAGGGACAAACAGACGAAGACGACTTCACCCCGGTATGGTTCCCCTTCATCACACACACAGCCCAAAAAGACAATGACAAAAATCTACCGACAGCATACAAATCAATATGGCTGGCCTGATCAAAAACACTCACCCACCCGACTCACACAGGAAACCAAAGCCCACCGCAGCCAACCAATAATGAACCATCACACCTTACAATAAAACCTTCTCTATACAGGATTGTCTTCAGACAGCTCGGGGTGTCGGCTAACTCCATACCGTCCAACATTTCTCCAGTGAAAATAGGGACATCCTAAGGAAAAGCAGGACATTTCAGGATCAAATCAGAAACAGGGACGGCTTCTCTAAGTCAGGGATGTCCCTGGAAAATAGGGAAACTTTGAGGGTTTGCTGGGTACAAATAAAAAAATTAATCATGTGCCCACCCTATTTTCAAAGACACCATGCGTGTGTAGCTTTACCTTCAAATGGGGCAGATGGGTGAGGAGAGAAGAATCTCTGTCCCTTCCCCAAATTCCATCACATCACTCTTTGAGGTGTAAAAGAAGGCCTCCACCGCCAGTTTTATGTGCAAACAGGGCAAGCTTCTAAATTAATAAGCATCATATTCAGTTTGGCCCAAAGAAGATGCAGTTTTGTTCAAGGGACAATATTTTCAGAGCCTAGTTCATACTTTTCAAGGGGAGCTGCATGAAGGTCCTGAAGACCCCCAGCCATCTTCACCAGATCTTTGTTTTCAAAGCAAGTGGGGCCGTTTGGAGACATTCAGAGCGAAGGGTGAGTCATTTGACTTCCGGGTGTGGGAGTTTATTTATTAACCATACATTTATGAAGGGGCCTGGAGGCTTTTTCTCCATTATTTCTTCTTTTACTGCTTCTTTTGGGGGGGGGGAGAATTGCCTACAAAGGTAAAAGCTTCACCGAGTGGTCGGGAAATGTGGCTCCCGAAATATAATTTCCAGGGACATTATTCCAAGCCCCACTTTAAAAAGCACGAGGTAGCAAATGCACTTTCTAGCCGCTCGATGCAGCTTTTAGCTTTAAAGAAGTTTTTTTAAAAAGAAAAAGGAATAATGAAGAACAAGCCCTCGAATCACCTCACAGTCTTATAAAGCCACCCACTTTGCTTCAGAGTTTGGCCCTCTCCCCCACACCCCCTGAAAACTGGTAGATGCTCTGCTGCAGATCAAATCAGCCCAAGTTTAATTTTTCCCCTATGTAGAATTGCCTCATCACCACAGCTGCATGAAGGAAACGACATGTAAGTTGAGTTCTCCATGTCAAGGCCTGGCTGGAACGGCAGTGCTATCTTTGAATGGGGGCTAAGAGATCAGCTTTGCATGTGAAGACCCCCAAAACCACCCCCAAATGAAGACACAATAGACACAGATTTTAGTTTAAGGTTTTTGGCATTAAATTTTGGCCACAACTTTATTGATTACAGCATGTGAGTGGTTGGCTTAGGCATTGGTTCCAGATTACCTGAACCTACACAGTTGGCAGGAACAGGAC
Organism: Lacerta agilis; assembly: GCF_009819535.1. Lineage (NCBI taxonomy): Eukaryota > Metazoa > Chordata > Lepidosauria > Squamata > Lacertidae > Lacerta > Lacerta agilis. The sequence continues at coordinate 45,462,633 of NC_046325.1, forward strand.
TGATACTGGGCACCACCATATGTCAGTAAGGGAAAGCATCCTGGGGGAGCGAGGACTCCTTCGATCTCACAGCTCACCCCACATGCTCCCAGGGGCTCTGGCGTGGCCCTAGCCCCTTGACAGGGTTCGGACAAAAGCAAGGCGAGCCCCTGGATTCCTTTAACGGAATTCCCTAGCAGCAGCAATGGAGGGGCAGGCACAGCCAACCACGTCCCCTCCCCAAAACATTGAACCAAATGCCTAACCACCAACCCTACAAAGTTGTGGTGATTTGCTACATGGTAGGCAAAAACCAAGTGGCACCAGCCAATCAGCCAAATGGCAAAATTCCTACCGGGCCCCTGCTCCAAAACAGATGACCCCTAGACAGGCATAGCAAGGTCAGAAAAACAACCCTAACTAAAGGGAGGGGAGGGTGGGTGATCCGCTGCACGTCGCAAGAAAGTGAAACTCTCCAGTGACGTGCTGCAACTTATATGGCCCCTCGGCAGCCAATAGCCATCCCAGTTAGCCAAATCTCTGCCCTAGCAACCGAGGGGCAATCAATGGGGTGTTGTGGCCATCCAAACGGTCCTGCCCCATCACAGGGAGGCAGTTTATGGTGATCTCCCCGCAACACGTGCCCTCCATGATGGAGGACACGATTTGCCTCTTTTTGCATGGGTAAGCAAGAAGCAGAGATTTTCTAAAGCAAACTACAACACACATGCAGAAAGCTGCCCTTACAGCATATTCATGCTCACTGCAATGGTTGAATGAAATGCACATGAAACTGTTTGGGCAGAGGGATCATCATAGAATCATAGAGTTGGAGGGGGGTCAATTAGTCCAACCCCCGGCAATGCAGGAATCTCAACACGCAGTCCCCCATTGTCAGGCGTGGAGAGTCCTCTCTCCCTCCGGTAACATCAAAGGCAAGAATAACAAGCAGTTCGCATTTTATAGTCCTTTTTATTCAGTCACCTGGTTGCAAGACAAGAATCCATGTCTCCACACAAAGAGAGACGTTGGCTACTCCGAGCCCCTCCTCTTCTGTCCCCAACAACATCCTGAGTTCCAACGGGAAATCCCAGGAGTCCCACCCCCTCTGCCTTCTCTATTCTAGGATGCGGAGGGACCGACGGGCTCATGGAGATGGAGAATCCTCCATACTCTCCAGGGAGGTCTCTTCTGGATGCTCTCTCACCTCCCCTTCCTCCTCCACTATCTCATAGCTAGATAATTCCTCCTCAGATGGTATAGCATCTCTATCTCTCTCTCCTCCTGAAACTGCTGTAGATGAAGGGGGTGAAGCTTCCCTCTCCTCCTCCTCTTCGGAGAGAAGATGATCAGACTGAGTGCACACTTCCCAGTCTTCCTGTTCCGACCATTCCCTGACTCCCACCCAATTTGAGACCATACCGGACCCTGCTTAGCTTTGCAAATGTGCTAGTAGTTTTACTGCTGCACCACTGGGGGAGAGCACACTCTGTGTGATCCTGACTTTGAAGTTGGTTTCCGGTGACAAGCATAGAGAAACATCTACACCTGAAGCTGTATGAGTCACTTGCCCTCCACAGGGCACATGTGCCTAAATTTGGGGGCAGAGCTTGCTCTCCCTCCTATACACATTCAGCAGTCTCAGATATTCTAGGATACAACAGGTGTGTTTATTTAGATTTTTAGAGAAGCCATGGCATTTGAACTTGTTTATATTTGCATTCATGTTGCAGTCATACCATATGCAATTCCGGTGAAGTCCCTTGGCTTCCATCAGTGTGGTTACACATGAATGAGGCCTGCTCAATACATGCAGCGGAAATGAGTTGGTAGAACAATCACTAGGCAGTAAAATACTGTAGATTCTATAGATGAGGGATGCTGGTTTTGAATCTTGCTCCATGCAACTGCTTACAGGGAGCTGCTTGCTTTTTCCACGCAGAAGTTACCCCTCACCCATGTTTTGAAGTGTTATAGTCCGTCCTACTTCCCCAGGGATGCAGGTGGCGCTGTGGTCTAAACCACTGAGCCTTGGGCTTGCTGATCAGAGGGTCGGCGGTTCGAATCCCCGCGATGGGGTGAGCTCCTGTTGTTTGGTCCCTGCTCCTGCCCACCTAGCAGTTCGAAAGCACGCCAAAAGGTGCAAGTAGATAAATAGGTACTGCTCCGGCAGGAAGGTAAATGGCATTTCTGTGTGCTGCTATGGTTTCGCCAGAAGCGGCTTAGTCATGCTGGCCACATGACCTGGAAAAACTGTCTGTGGACAAGCGCCGGCTCCCTCGGCCAATAAAACGAGATGAGCGCTGCAACCCCAGAGTCGTTCGCGACTGGACTTAACTGTCAGGGGTCCTTTACCTTTACCTTTTTTTTTTACTTCCCCAGAACCATGAAGACTCACTGGCCTGGTGTCCACATTCTGCAAAATAGAAGACTCACTCCTATTTTGCAGAATGTGGACACCAGGCCAGATTTCATGCAGGGTTGTAGGTAAGAGGTATATAAGAGAGGGAGAGAAGGAAATTGTTGCATCCTCTTTGGATTTGCATATTATAATTTTAACTCACTGAGTTAAATTGATTTCTCCCCCCAACTCCGGCTAAACGTGGATAATTACAATCAAGCTCAGCATTGGTATTTCTTTTCTTTTTTAAAAAAACCGCTTCGACAAACCTCTCGTTCTTGATGTGCTTTGCACTCTGCCTCCTTGTAATTAGGTAATGTTCCAGGATCTTGGGCCAATTGGCACGAGAAACAGGTGCTTTGTTAGCACAGCACCGTTACAAGAGCTCTCCAGCCCATCTCCTTTGACGATTATGAAAAGCTCTTGTGCACTTGTTGGGCAATAGTGAGGACTCTGAATCAGAGGTGAAGTGGAACATCTATTTATTAAAACCGCTGGCTGTGATTACAGGAGTGGCACGCATCAGATGATCATCATCTCTGCTTTTTGTTTCCTCCAATGATACCTGTTAGAAATGCTCGTTTGAAGTTTAAAATGAAAAAGCAATCGCACCAAAGGGGAAGAGCAAAACAAGAGGTACAAATTGTTACCTGCTTTCTCCTTTCCCTGTGTTCTACACTTGCAAGTGCTTCAGTTGTTTAATAGATTATAATTCAGCGTGTCTTCATTATACTTCTGGAACAACACTGTGTTATATCATTTTATTCTATTTTACGTATCCCCAGCTTTCTTTCCTTTTTTTATCTGGTGCAATTATTCTAAACATTAAATGAAATAAATGGTGAGTTTGTTTGTGTGTCTGAAGGTCACAGGCACCCATGGAAAATCTGTACTATCCCAAGTATCATTGCATTTAAGTGTAAACTTGATTTTTATACTCTCCAAATTTTAAATGTGTGGGGATTTATTTTTAACTTGATGGAGTGCTGCAGCTGCTTATTTTTATTTTTTTAATAAACTTGACTTTCTGTCAAAAATGATTTCAAACTCTTTTGTGTTTTAAATGGATTGCTGCTTATATGAATTGTTTTGAAGCCTCTGTATTTTCTGTGTGAAACACTGCAAGGGTTGATTGTGGCAAACACGACAATCTATAAGTGTTTGGACTATTTAAAGTAATAGAGAAATGTGCATATATGAATGTCATTTGAAACCTCCCAGTTCCCCTTCTTTTGACTCGTTCACACCCTGCTCTCAGAAGGCCTCCTTCTGTAGTTATGGGAATACTGTGGTGTTGTTCCTTTAAGTCAGTAACATAAGTTTATTGATACTAGAAAGACCTTCACGTAAGACCACAGCTCTACATATTATTATTATTATTATTATTATTATTATTATTATTATTATTATTAAGGTAAAGGACCCCTGACAGTTAAGTCCCGTTGCAGACGACTCTGGGGTTGAAGAGCTCATCTCGCTTTACAGGCTGAGGTAGCCGGCATTTGTCCGCAGACAGTTTTTCCAGGTCATGTGGCCAGCATGACTAAGCCGCTTCTGTCGAAACCATAGCAGTGCACAGAAATGCCATTTACCTTCCGCCAGAGTGGTACCTATTTATCTACTTGCACCTTTTGGCGTGCTTTCGAACTGCTAGGTGGGCAGGAGCTGGGACCGAGCAACGGGAGCTCACCCCGTCGTGGGGATTCGAACAGCCGACCTTCTGATCAGTAAGCCCAAGGCTCAGTGGTTTAGACCAAAGCGCCACCTGCATCCCTGGGGTTAGGTCAATTAGTGTTCCCTAAAAATAGGGGTGCAGGTGGTGCTGTGGTCTAAACCACTGAGCCTCGGGCTTGCTGATCGGAAGGCTCCCGTTGCTTGGGCCCAGCTCCTGTTGCTCAGTGCCAGCTCCTGGCAACCTAACAGTTTGAAAGCACGTCAAGTGCAAGTAGATAAATAGGTACTGCTCTGGTGGGAAGGTAAACCACTCCAGTGGGAAGGTAAACAGCATTTCTGTGCACTGCTCTGGTTCTCCAGAAGCAGCTTTGTCATGCTGGCCACATGACGCGGAAGCTGTACGCCGGCTTCCTCAGCCAGTAACACAAGATGAGCGCCACAACCCCAGAGTCGGACACGACTGGACCTAATGGTCAAGGATCCCTTTACCTAATTGACCTAACAAGCTGCATTTTGTTTTCTCGTTGTTATTCTCATCTTACTTAATTTGGACCATATTTGTATAACTATGCAAGTGATGGAACTTTTCTGCAATATTCATCCTCTCCTTTCTGTCCCAGTAGGAGCATCTGATATTGCTGATGTGACATCTGCATATGTTTCATTAATTGATGGGCAATTAACAAGGCATTTTTAACCACTTCATCTGTATAGGTTCTGCCTCTGCTCTGTAAAACACACACAGGTGATTTATTCATCAGTGCTACCTTAATGTCTAAAAAATTGCTGTTGGGGAACTCACAGCAGCAATGATATGAACGGCTGGTTACTGACATATTGCAATTGTCCCATCTCACCTTATTAACAGAGTGCTTGCATTGATTTATGAATGGGTTTGGTGGGAACATTTGGTGAAGTATAAAGTCATTTTAAAAATGAGCCTAGGGCTTGCTGATCGGAAGGTCGGCGGTTCAAATCCCTGTGACGGGGTGAGCTCCCATTTATTTTTACATAAATAAAAAATAAAAATGTGCACCCCATCACCAAGATCATTGCATTGTAACTATCCAGCTTCTCAAATTTCAACACTTCTTGAGATGGTTTGACCCCTTTCCGTTTTAACAGTACAAATTCTACAAACACCCTCTATATCTCCTCAAAAATCATTTCTCCTGCATATTCCCCATCTTACCTTAATGACACAAGTTAATTTATTGTTAATAGCTATATCCCACGCCTCTATATACCATTCTTCCATTTTTTTTTATTCTGCTTGTCCCTTCCACTTCCTAGCTATCATAATCCGTGCAGCTGTCAATAAATTTGTGAGTAAGTCCTTCCTAGCCTGCGAACCTACCACCACACCTTTAATTGATAATAATGCTACCTCTGGACTTTTGGCCAGCTTCAACCCAGTGATTTCTGTTATCTCCTTAAACACCCATTGCCAGAAAAATTGTACATATTTACACCCCCACCACATGTGAACTTGTTACAGTTTTGTCCTGTATTTCAATTCCCCCCCCCTCCTCTCTCTGCCAAGTTAGGGATCTTCTCCAAATGCATGTGTTTGAAAGCGTGTGTGAAAGGTCATAGAATCATGTGTTTAAGCTCTGGGCAGCCAGATTTACAAATTCTTGTATATCTGTGAGTGCCTGTGTGACAAATTCCAGACAAATTCTGCTAGGCTGCAACAGATTGTGATGGATTGCTTTGAAGTCACTTCAGCACTAAGTGAAAAGAAAAATCGCCCCCCCAACCGCCCCACCCACCCTGTCCTGTATTGTGCCAGAACAAAGGTGGCAACCCTAGTATACACACACAAATACCTCTGCCTACCACTACCAAATGAGTTTATGGCTTAGGTGACTTGTGAACCAGACAGTCAGTACATGAATCAGCCACCAGATTGCACTCTGTTTTCTTTTTTTAATGAATTAAATGTCTCACTCTCGCATAAACAAATCTGTGTATCTGGCATTAGACATGAGGCAAATTTGGTAATTATGTCTTTAGCCTCTTGGCTACAGCTATAGCTAAAAGCTATAGTCTTCCTAGGAGAACACTGGTAAACAGCGGAATTTCCACAGCCCATAGGAAGGACAAAAATGTGAAATACTATTTGCACATGTCACAAAACAGGCCTTTCCTTGGCAGACATTGCTCATACAGTTTCTCTGATGGCATGTTCTCCAATATGTCAGTAAAATGACAGCCCTTTGATGATGTTTGGCTATTATTTGAGGCACTTTGGCCGTAATTTCCAGGATTGCTTCAACACCAGGTGTGGATTTTATGAGAGAAAAAGTAGTATTAGAGCGGTAATGTTATTCTGGTGATTACAGTGGAACAGCAGCCTTCACGTAATGTCCATGGAAGGGCTCGTTCAGATATTCCTTTTCTCCTCAGATTGCTTCTGTCTTAAAGCAGGGTTTTTTTTTTTTAAAAAAAAAAAGGAGGAGGAGCAGGTGGAGGAGGAGGAGGAAACACCAACTAACTAAAATTCTACAAACAAGAAATTTTATACATAGGGCTCATCAGTGATTCTGTTTCTACCACAATTTGTAGGCACAGGTCAGTAGTTTCCAGACATGGATGCAAATGGGGTTTGTTGGTTTGTTCCACTGCTTCTCCCAGAAAACCCACTGTTTACCACTGAATCAGAACAAATGCCAATCCATAGAAAACCTGATTGACATTTGTTCCAATTCATCGGTAAACAGTGGGTTTTCCAGAGGAAAGTGGTTGTTGTTGTTGTTCAGTCGTTCAGTCGTGTCCGACTCTTCGTGACCCCATGGACCAGAGCACGCCAGGCACGCCTATCCTTCACTGCCTCTCGCAGTTTGGCCAAACTCATGTTAGTAGCTTCAAGAACACTGTCCAACCATCTCATCCTCTGTCGTCCCCTTCTCCTTGTGCCCTCCATCTTTCCCAACATCAGGGTCTTTTCTAGGGATTCTTCTCTTCTCATGAGGTGGCCAAAGTACTGGAGCCTCAACTTCAGGATCTGGAAAGTGGTAGAACCAAACAAAAAAAAACAAAGCACCAGGGCCAGATATGTGCTGCTCCCAGCTGGTCTTCCTTTGCTGTAACCACTTGCTCTGCCTCCTACATCTGGGAGACTCAGTTGCAGCCAATTCCTCCCCCTCTAGAGTTGAATCCAACCCCCTACTACCACCTGCCTCCTGCTCCTTCATCTCAGTGTTGCTTTGAGAAGTGACAGGTAGCAGGGGCATCTTACCCATAGAGGCTAGTGGCACGGTGCGCCAGGGCGCCAAGTTCTGGAAGGCGCCAGGCAAGATGTGGAGGCTGGACGCGGCACCTACCAGATTAGCTTGCCGCCCTCACCAGCCTCCACCATACCACACTGAAGCAGCGCCATGCCCGGAGCCTCCATCTGCAATGGCCACCGCGGCAAGAAGCGGCCAGCTGAGCCGGGAGGCACCGCATCCAGCCTCCGCCTCTTCCCCGCCGGAGGGAGCTTTGCACCGGATATGCTTAAGACAGCCCTGACAGGCAGCCTTCTGTTTACCTCTGCCTTTTCCTCCCCCCTCTGCCCATTCCTCTCTGCGGTCCATGTCTCTGACAGCTCTCCTCCTGAGATTGGGATGTAATGCATTCTCCCAAACCTGTTGCACGTCACCCGCTGCCAGAAGTGGGAAAATCCATGTGATCATGACGCCAGGGCATGTCTAGGTTTTGCTACATGATCCAAAGAGGAAAGAAAGTCAACTCAATAGGGTTGCTGTTGTTGTTTTGGTAATTTTCAGCATCTTTACCAAGTGTGCCATTCTCTGTCCAGATTCCTGGAGTATTTTGATCAACCTAATCCCCAAAGTGTTGGGTTTTTCCTGCTCCAGTGAAGATTATTTTAGAAATATTGAATGGCTTCTGCATTTCATACACTGAAATTTTCCAATACATAAACAAATGTAAGAATTGGAAGTGGAATAGAATATATATATATATATTTAAACTAATGAGTCCCTGGGATATTATATGTTGTTTCCTTCACTCTGCTAAGCTTACAGTGTAAATCAGAAAGACTATTCCTCAGAAAGAACAAAATTCTAATTTCCCATAATGTATGGAGGCATTGAGTGAGGGGTTTTCTTCTTCTTTGTTTGTTGTGGGGGAGGAAGGGAAAGGAGAATGTTAGCCGCTTTGAGACTCCTTTGGGTAGTGATAAAGCGGGATATCAAATCCAAACTCTTCTTCTTCTTCTTCTTCTTCTTCTTCTTCTTCTTCTTCTTCTTCTTCTTCTTCTTTTCCTAGCAAAATCCTTAATGCAGTCATTTATTTTAGATATTAAAAGTTTTTTAAAAGTTCAAACAAGTCCCTGTTGTCATCTCTGCCAATGTAATGACACTGTTATGTGTAATTTATCATCAGTGTGACATTTCAGCGGGACTGATGGGGAAGGGGAAAACAACCAATTGCAGCATGGGACCTTGAAAGTTGCTGTTTCAAATGTCCTCCTTATTGGCAGAAATCCCTGAAAGAAAGTATCATTTCTCCTTTTGGCATTTCAAAAATCTTTGCAGTTGTATCTGATTAAACACTCTGTTAATGCCCAAGACAATTATCAATTTATCATCAAGGCGTTGAGTAAAGATATTCTGATACACATAGATCCCTGCAATTGTAACCCGGCACCTGCCTTAGAGGAACATTCTTTTCCAGGCACAATCAAGGCAATGAATACAGGGGTACTTCTGGTTATGTACCTGATCCATTCTGGGGTGCCGTTCGCACCCCAAAAAGTATGTAACCAGAGCGAACACAACACGAGGTACAACTGTATAGCTAGTTCGTTACTGAGAGACAAATTCCCGTGGCCTGAGTCATAATTGGGGTGGTTTTTCTTAGCTTTCCCAGACAGAAGAAGAAGAGAAAACTCAGTTTAAAAACCATTTTTTTCCTGAGGAAAAAGTCTCAGAATGTTGGCACAGTTGGGGGAGCTCCCTGCCACTCACCCAGGGCCATATTTAGTTTTGATAATGCCCTAAGCTACTGAAGATAATGGGGCCCTTTATATGTCCAGCTGTCCTTTGTCAACAACAAATTGTCGCTGTTTTTTCTGTTGAATGTATGCTATATGGTAATTTATGGACCTATAGTTAAAGGTAAAGGACCCCTGACAGTTATGTCCAGTCGCGAACGATTCTAGGGTTGCGGCACTCATCTCGCTTTAGTGGCCGAGGGAGCCGACGTTTATCCACAGACAGTTTTTCATGTGGCTAAGCATGACTAAGCCGCTTCTGGCAAAACCAGAGCAGCTAACGGAAACGCAGTTTACCTTCCCGCCGGAGTGGTACCTATTTATCTACTTGCACGTTGATGTGCTTTCGAACTGCTAGGTTGGCAGGAGCTGGGACTGAGCAACGGGAGCTCACCCCATCGCAGGGATTCGAACCACCAACCTTCTGATCGGCAAGCCCTAGGCTCAGTGGTTTAGATCACAGCGCCACCCACGTCCCTATTTATGGACCTAATATGAATCTAAAGCCATTTGCACATAACAAAATATGTATTTTATCAAAGTAATTGTTGAACTGAAATACAAATAAGAAGTATATTAATAGTGAATTACAATTAAGAAGAAGTATATTTTGGGGGGGGTGCGGGGATTCTTGGCTGGAGCTTTCCCGCGTGTAGGTTTAGGCCACCTACACACGGGATTCCAGTTGCCGGGGATCTGTGGCCAGCACCTCACATGCGTTTCTGCACGGGCGCCGGCCAAGCCTGCGAACCAACCGTGCCGCTGTTCGCCAGGCTAATCTGAAGGTGCGTGAGTCGTTTGGATGAAAATGCCTCGTGAAAGTAGCTACAAATACTTGCGACCTCCTGAATTACACTAAAGTTACACACCCAAGCATGAAGGCTAGATAGACCCCAAAATTTTTAATCAAGATGAAATAAAGACAGACAACATTACTTCTTTGAATGGCTTTGGCTGACCCACATAGGCTTTTACACTTAACTAAACCTATCACTATTCTAAGCTTTTCCTAAGCTAACAGACCCTGCACCGCCAAATCTTCCGCAATGCTAAGGCTAACTAAAACTATACGTGCCAAATCTTCCGCGATCTAAGCCTATGCTAAAACTAAAGCTATCTAAGCCTTTACCGAGAATCTTCCGCAAACTAAGACCTAACTAAATCTACACGCGCTTCCAACCCATCCAACCCAGAGACCCCAATAACTAAACTTAACCCAACTAAACAAAACCCAAAATAACATAAGACTAACTCTGCCCAGGCGGGGAGCCGCAGCCTTTTATTGACAACCAAGTGCAACGTCACGATCGATCTATTTACCAATAGAAACGCTGTTGCTGCCCCCCAAAAAGGCGGGAAGCAGAATAAACGATCATTGACAGATTCAAACCTCTGGAACTAAACTTTTAGGCGGAGTAATCTCAGTGGCAAAATGCCTACTGAGCTTTACTTTTACTTTCACTTTTAAACGGAAGGATACGTAAAATAGTGCATAAACAAACTTAACTTAAAGCAAATAACCATGGGTTCAAAGGAACCCACGAAGTGTATTCCCACAGGGGGGGAAGAGAGTGGGGGCCTAAGCTATACCTTGTTTAGCTTATACGTAACTCCAGCACTGCACTCACCCCTATATTAGAGTTGATGCAAATGGAATCCCTGATCTGGACTTTGTGCAGAGTATATACTAATGACCTCTCCACCAGAAGAAAGAGTTCCAAAAAGTTTTACTGCGAACAGTCTTAAACTAGTAACAAATTGCAAATACAAAATAACATATTGTTCTTAAACAGACTAGCAATGCAGTCCGGTCTTCTTTAAGTCCAAAATTTCCCCCTCTCTCTGATCCCAGAGAAAGATCCTGTACAAGTGACTTCCTTGTTCAACAACACTGGGCTCACTCACTGGCTCCAACGACTGATGAGTTCTCAAATTTCCCAAGGATTAATAATTACTTAGCATACACACGGAAATGGAACCCTTCTTATACAACTAGAAAAATAATAAAATAAAAAGCGGCGAGATGGGCATATGCACAAAGATGGAAGGACTTAGTATTAACCTACGATGAAAGAATGGTTATTGAAATTAATGAATTTGGCTGAGATGGCAAAGTGGATGTGCTTAATTAGAGGAAAAAATCATTGTTGACATTTATTAATGATCGGGAACCCCTTATGGACTTTTTGCACAAAAAGGAAAATGAGGTTGTGATAGCTGGGTTTGAAGACTGAATAAAAGGTTGGTTTATAGAAAGTAAAAGCTGGATGTTATTATGAAGTTTTTACAGCTGATCAACAGAGAATTGGAAGACTTTTCCTTTTCTTTCTTTTCGTTTCTACGTTAAAAACTCTTGATATTTGTATTGATTCTGTATATCGCCTTTTCTTTGTTTTTCAAGCTTTTATTTAAAAAATGGCTTTAAAAAAAATGAAATGGAAATCTCCACCCTCTCCAGCAGCATTTACTACCGTTAAACCTTCTTGTCTAATGTACAACTCGCTTCATAGGAACCAATATTGGAAAAAGCCATTTGGACGTGATACAAATACATAATGAATGTAACTCAAGTAGAATTAATATGACTTAAAACCACATGGTTATGTGCAAAAACACAAATCTTACTGGTGCTAATCATAACACACTCTGGAATGCCTTCTAATTAGTACATCATTAGGAATATGGATTTACTAGTTGCCTGTTTTTATTTATTCACGGATAGATGTAAACCTAGCATCACAGGGTTATAAATAAGATTAGAAGTGTTAGTTTTAGAGCAAAAGGAAAAGTTTCTCCCTTCTTGTTTCTGGTTTCATCAGAAATTGCTGTAGGATATTTGGTAGTCTGTTCTGGTGTGCAGTAAAATAGATGACTCATCTTGGAGGGGGCATGCCATGCAGCTGGTTTTCCAACTGCAGCAATCATTTTTAATTATTCCTACTTTTAAAGCTAAATATGACAGCTGTATTTCCATGCAATAAGACTCAGTTGCCAGATTACGGTAGTTTTGCAATCAGGAAATGGCTCATTTGAAGGTACTTCTTTCTTACAAAAAGCCGATTGATTTAGTAATAATACAGGACCCACCTCTGCAGCACATGAATCAAATTAGCGATGAGCAGATTTCCCCTGTCCCAATCTGCCATTGTTCCATGAATTGGCTATACTCCACGCTTTTGCCCAGAATGCCTTCTGGGTTTAACTTGGAGAGTTTCTAAAATTAACTCCAGAACTGGAGCATGTATTTTCTTGCATTTTTGTGTTCCTTTTATTCATGAACATCCTTCCCTCTTGTAGATAACCAGTGTGTACGCAGCCACTTGTGTGTGTGGAAGAATAAATTTTGGTATTATCGTGCCCAATATGGCATCAAGACTCCTTTTTGCACTGTGATTCATCAATACCTGTTCGTGTTGGTAACCTTGGTGAACAAAATTAGGAATGAGTTCATGTGCTGCTTCCATACCACATCTGGTTTGGAGACTAGTGGGGTGCCACAGGGTTCTGTCTTGTGCCAAGTCTTATGCAACATCTTTATCAATGACTTGGATGATGGGCTTGAGGGCATCCTCATCAAGTTTGCAGATGACACCAAATTGGGAGGGGTGGCTAATACCCCTGAGGACAGGATCACACTTCAAAATGACAACAGATTGGAGAACTGGGCCAAAGCAAACAAGATGAATTTTAACAGGGAGAAATGTAAAGTACTACACTTGGGCAAAAAATAATAATAATAAAAATGAAAGGCACAAATACAGGATGGGTGACACCTGGCTTGAGAGCAGTACATGTGAAAAGGATCTAGGAGTCTTGGTAGACCATAAACTTGATATGAGTCAACAGTGTGATGCAGCAGCTAAAAAAGCCCATGCAATTCTGGGATCAAACAATAGGAGTATAGCATCTAGATCAAGGGAAGTAATAGTACCACTGTATTCTGCTCTGGTCAGACCTCACCTGGAGTACTGTGTCCAGTTCTGGGCATCACATTTCAAGAAGGATACTGACAAGCTGGAAAGTGTCCAGAGGAGGGCAACCCAAATGGTCAAAGGCCTGGAAATGATGCCTTATGAGGAACGGCTTAGGGAGCTGGGTATGTTTAGCCTGGAGAAGAGAAGGTTAAGGGGTGATATGATAGCCATGTTTAAATATATAAAAGGATGTCATATAGAGGAGGGAGAAAGGTTGTTTTCTGCTGCTCCAGAGAAGCGGACACAGAGCAATGGATTCAAACAACAAGAAAGAAGATTCCACCTAAACATTAGGAAGAACTTCCTGACAGTAAGAGCTGTTCGACAGTGGAATTTGCTGTTCGACAGTGTGGTGGAGTCTCCTTCTTTGGAGGTCTTTAAGCAGAGGCTTGACAGCCATCTGTTGGGAATGCTTTGATGGTGTTTCCTGCTTGGCAGGGGGTTGGACTGGATGGCCCTTGTGGTCTCTTCCAACTCTATGATTCTACTTGTTCATGTTGGTAACCTTGATGAACAAAATTAGGAATGAGTTCATGTGCTGCTTCCACACCACATCTGGTTTGGAGATTTTCTCTTCCAATCCACTGTATCCTGGCGGACCTGTTGTGAATTTCCTTTCTTCTTCTCTGTCAATTTGTTTCTTCGTGTTAAGAAGACCAGCTGATAAGAACCTAGAATGGTTGGGTGTTACTGCCACCACTGGTTGGTTTTTCCAAACAAATAACTTGGCACCGCTGAATAATCCAGTGTGACAAGGAACAGCAAAGGCGATTGGGAAAGGGTCATTTGAGGACTCTTCATTGGCACAGAACTGCACCTACAGGAATGGATGTATCATGCCTGACATTCCTCCCTTTTTTGTAGCTTAATGATATTTTCTCATGGGCATTCATGAGCTACTATCAGTAAGCTTAAGGGGAACAGATCTCTTGACGTTGAAATGTAGCTGAAGGTTTTTAAGATCATGGCTACCCTTAGGCTTCTTGATCAATGGCACCTTGATTTAGTTTTGTGTACAGCAGTAAGTGGTTGATGTATTCCGGTTCCACTGATTTGATTTAGCAGCAAAACAGCTACCAACCTGGATTGTCAAGGTTTATCGTCAGCATTCAAATAAATTAATGCAAATTTGTTTTGATAGCAACAGCCACCTCCATGACAGTGTCTCTGACGGCATGTTAATTTGCTGCCATAGGTGTAAACTGAATTATTTCAGAGCTTTGCAAGGGATTTTACATAATCTTTTCTGAAACAACATGCTTGCTATCTGATGCTGGCTAGGTTGCAGTTATTAAGAGGCATCAGTGAAATCCTGCTGAAAGAAAGGCAGTTGTTTAAAATCCAGGATTCAGAAAATGCATTGGTCAAAGGTTTTCTGACCCCCTCCAGCTCTTTTTTTCTCTTTTTTTCATGGGGCGGGGCTAGGATTGGGACAACGACATATGAAATCCGAAATGTACAGGTTACTTCTTGCAGTGGCCCAGAAGATCTGGATGAGCATTAGGTTGGTGGAGATATTGGATAAATTTAAAAGGGGTTCCTAGACTGGAGGGACCCCTCCCAGTAAATCGAAAGAAAAGGATGCAGACTCCATGTGGAAATTGTGGAAATACAAATGTGCATGTTGTTGTTCAGTTGTTCAGTCGTGTCTGAACCCCATGGACCAGAGCATGGACCAGTTGTGACCCCATGGACCAGAGCATGCCAGGCACGCCAGGCACGCCTATCTTTCACTGTACAACCAACTCATCCTCTGTCATCCCCTTCTCCTTGTGCCCTCCATCTTTTCCAACATCAGGGTCTTTTCTAGGGAGTCTTCTCTTCTCATGAGAGTTTGGATTTGATATCCCGCTTTTCACTACCCTAAGGAGTCTCAAAGCGGCTCACATTCTCCTTTCCCTTCCTCCCCCACAACAAACACTCTGTGAGGTGAGTGGGGCTGAGAGACTTCAGAGAAGTGTGACTAGCCCAAGGTCACCCAGCAGCTGCATGTGGAGGAGTGGAGACACAAACCCGGTTCCCCAGATTACGAGTCTACCGCTCTTAACCACTACACCACACTGGCTCTCAAGGTGGCCAGAGTACTTGGAGTGGCACTATTCCTTTTATGGGAGTTTACGTAAACTGGACACTGCTGTTCTAAACCCCAACAGCATAGCTGTCTGATTCCCATTCCTCCTGTTCTTTCTTATAAAAGGGGAGAGGTGTTGTGCAAGCTGGAACTGTTTGGAGCTTCAAATGAGTGTTGAAGGAGAGCAATATAGGCAATGATGCTGGGCCAGATGTGTAGGAATTAGGACATGATCAATAATATTGCTTTCATTGCTTAGTGAGAAGATGCCTTCCTCTGTTGTGCTTGAATAAATTATTAAGCCATCTAAAATTAATGCAACTGAAAGGAATCATGAGGATCCTGTATGATGATTGCTGAAGAGTCCTATAATCTCTTAAAAACTAATTTCCTCAGTAATTGACATAGAATGTGGAATTAATTCTTCTGACCTGCAAAACCTCTGTGGAATTTATTTCCAGTACAACAGCAATTAGTACAGAGTTTATGTTCTGCTTTCCAGTGGAAGATGAACACATATGTGACTGGGGGATACTGGTCCTAGACTGGGATGCCATACTTGTCATTTGCATGCATGATACAGGAATAACTCTCAGCTCATTTGAAGCAGATGGTCCTGATTAATTCTATGCCCAAAAAAAAACCAACCTCTCATCACATCCCTACACAGGCAAAGACAGCTTTTCTGAAGTGGGCAAAGAACTCATAACCAAGAACCACACTGCAGTTTAAACGCGGGAGTCCATGAGATGGTTTAGGGACAAATTAACAAGCTCTTCCGTGAAATTTAGAGCACCCAGAGCTTCCAGTAAGGAGTCACTGTTCTGCCAAGGAAGATGCCAAACAGGATCACATAATAATAATAATAATAATAGTAATAATAATAATAATAATAATAATAATAATAATAATGTATAAATCTAAATCAAGTAAGTGTTGGAATTGTAAAGAGAAAGAAGGTTCTTTTTATCATATGTGGTGGTCTTGCAGTAAGGTTAAGGCTCACTGGGAAATGATATATGATGAAATGAAAAGGATGTTTAACGTAACGTTGAGGAGGAGGAGGAGGAGGAGGAGCTTTTCTTTTGAGAATTATAGGGACAGAACTACCTAAACTTTATACAAACTTATTTATGTATGTGACTACAGCGGCAAGAATGTTACTTGCCCCAAAATGGAAAGAAGCAGAAGTCCCAGTAAAGGAAGAATGGATACAAAAAATGTATGAAATCTGCAGAAATGATGAAACTCACCGGAAGAAGAAGAAATCAACATAACAAACTTTTTATAAGAAAATGAAAATGCTTTATTGAATATTTACAGATAAATTGTAAATAGATAAAAAAAAAACATAGGCAGGATTACTGTAACAACCTACCGTTTCACAAGAGTATATATTTTAAGGAAGATGAATAAGTGAGCAAATTAAGTTAATTAGGATATGCAGAAGATATTAAAAATAAATTTAAAGAACTGCAGAAAGAGGGGGAAGGAAGTCAAGTTTTCTAATGTCAAAATGATTGTAAAATCAGTGAAATGCGTAAACCTGAAAAGTGTTGTGTGTGTGTGTGTGTGTGTGTGTGTGTGTGTGTGAGAGAGAGAGAGAGAGAGAGAGAGAGAGAGAGAGAGATTATGATCACTAAAGGATTTACTTCACTGTTTAAATCAGTCATGTTCATACAATCCTAGAATTGTAGAGCTGGAAGCAGAGGCACCAGGTTGCCACCAAGATTGGGGGGGGGGGCAGCGTGCATCACACTCATATGATGTAACACGTGCGATATCACACACATCTCCCACACCCATGGAGGCTGGTGCAGCCTTCTGCTAGGCCATGCCAATCCCCTGGCACCTAAAGATATGTAATGAATGTGCCAGGCTGTCGCGAGTGTGGAGGAAAAACTCAAAACATGTTTCAGAGTTCCCAAAAATAGACCAGAGGCAATTGTATTTCATCCAGCAGAGCTTTACTGCTACTGAAGGCAAAAGAGGATAATGGTCACAAGTCCAGTACATTCAGGGTTGGCACTGTCCATAAGAAATCCAGTTGCGGCAGACTTAACGTAAACTTAACAATTACTTATTCATATGTGGTGGGACTGTAAAATTGTAAAGAAATATTGGGAAATGCTTTACAATGAAATGAAGATGTTTAAAATAACCTTTAAAAACAACAACAACAACAGAAGCTTTCCTACTAGGTATTACAGGAGTGGACTTACCAAGATCACAAAAGGACTTGTTTATGTCTGCAACTACGGCCGCACAAATATTATTAGCACAACATTGGAAAGAAGAAGGTGTCCCAGCTAAAAACGATTGACAAGTTAAATTAATGGAATATGCTGAAATGGCAAAACTGACAGATCGGGTTCTCCCCAGGGAGAGCACGTGTTGCGGTGGGGTCTGGCAGGCCACCTCCCCAGTAGCTGGGCGGGGGTTTGCTAACTAGCCACAGCTTCAATAGGACCCTGGTGTGTTGCTGGGTAGAACTAATTGTTACAATGTTTGATGGACAGCCCAGTGTCCTTAAGGCTCTGCACGCAGGGTGATCCTTCTCTTGGCTGCGTGCTTCGGATCACCCTCCCTCCCTCCCTTTGTTTTAGGCCTCTGTGTTGACCTTGCAACTGCCTGTCATGGGGTCATCTGCTTTTGGGGCAGGGGCCCAGTAGGAATTTTGTCCATTTGGCTGATTAGCTGTTGCCATTTGGTTTTCGCCTACTGCAGTAGCAACTAGTCACAACTTGTAAGGTTGGCGGTTAGGCATTGGTTATTGTGTTGGTTACTGGAAAGGTGGTGCCCACCTCCAGAATGATGATGGTGTGCAGGGAATTCCATTAAAGGAATCCAGGGGCTCAACATGCTTTTGTCCGAACCCCCGGTAGTGGGACAGGGCCACGCAAGAGCCCCTGGGGCCTCTGGGGAGAGGAGGGCTCTGCCCCCAGCCTCCTTAACTCTCCCCAGATGGCATTCTCCCATCGCTGACCGAAGTCAGCTCTGTCCCGGCGGACAGCTAGTCTGAACTAGGCCTACGCAGCCACTCACATAATTTGTATTTTAATAAAGTTGTGGCCTAAATCATTGCCAAAAAACCCAAAACAAAAATTATGACTGAAGTGTGAATTTTTTGGGGGGTGGCTTTGGGACCTCAACAGGCAATGAAATTAAGAGGAAGAGACGACAACGAATTTAAGGAAGAATGGAAGGACTTTATTGCATACATACAGAAGCAATGTACACAGGTTAATACATTAGCAGGGTTTCAAGACTACTTGAAATTTTATTATGAATGGACAATAAGTAATTCAAATGGTTATAAATTCACAATGGACATGTAGTGGGTTGATATATAATGGAACCAAGGAAGGGAATAGGGGGGAGTCAATTAGGTTCTTTTTGTTTTGATTTTATATTGTTGTTTGTTTTTATTTCTGTTATTGTTGGAAAATTAATAAAATGTTATGGGGGAAGAACGTACAATAACTTATAATAAGTCTAAACCTTAACACTATATACTGTACCAGACCAGAAGGAAGAGACGCAGAAAAAGAAAGAGAAACCCAGGCTCCTTCTGGCTTTACTCTTATACAGGTAGTCAGCATGACCTTGACATAAAGATAACAGAACCAGTTGAAACCAGCTGTACTCAGCTTCTCAGAAGGAATAACCCAAACAAGAGCCTCCTTTCACACAGAGAAGAAAGCTCCCAGAACCCTCTTGAACTAAGCAGAACAGGAAAGATCTCTACACATCAGATCAATACTTTCTGTACTAAGAAATGCAAACCGAAATGCAGCCCTCCTTTCTTTTGCAATTAAAGATGAATTGACTGACCTTGATTAAAATACTCTTAGTTATTTTTGTATACACTCATATGCCAATCTCCACTGGGCCACGGACCTCTAGGAAACCAGGAAAAGAAAATATAAAACCTCTAGAATTAAACACACACACACACACACAGAGAGAGAGAGAGAGAGAGAGAGAGAGAGAGAGAGAGAGAGAGAGAGAGAGAGACTGAGAGAGAGAGAGAGAGAGAGAGAGAGAGAGAGAGAGAGAGAGAGAGAATCCTACATGAAAAGTGATGGTACTAAGGGTGCCATACCATATACACAGGCTGGCAGTAAATTCCATTGAGCATAGTATGACTATTTTCAGATCAGACATGTACAGGATTGCAGTGCAAACCTTCTTCTTCTAACATCATTACATCACTTAACATTCATTTAACTGCTGATTAAGGACCCTAAAGTGTGCTTTATATAATTGACTTTTTATTTCTGTTCTTTGTATATCACATTGCTGTTTTGTTGCTATGGCTGATGGCTGATACAAATAAAGATTCATTCATTCATTCATTCAGGCCTGTGCCCTGTGCAATGTAACATCAATGTGACACTCCTGGGAGAGATCGATTTGTAGTGCATTGGCATCAATAGGCAGAATGACGCACAGCTCTGGTTTGCATCTGGTTTCAGGAATACTGTACTGTCTATTCTCTGAGCAGGTACCTGGAGGCAGAAATGAAGTTCAATGCAGTCAAGACAATTCAGGGATTCATATTGTCTTAGATAGGGCAGCACCCCTCAAAAAGTCAGGATGATAATCTGGATGTGGCTTTGAACCTGGATGGCCAGATCATGGCCTCTGCCCAGTTTAGGCTGGTGTGCCAGCTGCATTCATTCTTGATAAGGTCTGAACAGGCCATGGTGATAAGGGGCATCTTACCCATAGAGGCTAGTGGCGTGGAGCGCCAGGGCGCCAAGTTCTGGAGGGCACCAGGGAAGAGGTGGAGGCTCCGTCTGCCGTGGCCACCGTGGCACCAAGCGTCCAGCTGAGCCGGGAGGCGCCGCATCCAGCCTCCGCCTCTTACCCACCAGAGGAGCAGCCCTCCAGCCGCTGCCCACCTCCTCCAGCCCCGCCATCCTCCCTAAAAAACTCTGGGAAATGGGGGGTGCTGCTGGAGGGAGCTTTGCACCACGGCGCCGGATATGCTTAAGATGGCTTTGGCGGCGATACATGTTTTAGGCGCATCCAAGTTGTAATACTTGACAACAGAACATAATTGTAGAGTTGGAAGGGACCACAAGGAAATCGAACACCCAACAAGGGGCTTGAACTCAAGACGCTGAGATTAAAAGTCTCATGCTCTACCGAGTGAGCTATCTCTCCCTCTGTGTGGGGGAAGCATCAATGGCACCTATGGGAGTGCATTGCTCCAATCTAGCAGCAGTGGCACTGGTAGGTAATTACTTTTAACTCCTAACGAGTTGGGTCCAAGCTGTCTATGTTTTCTCTCATACTAGCCTGTCTGCTCCCTGAGAACTTCTGGGAAAGGCATTCTCCATGTTCTGCCTGTGGCCTTTGCTGTGGTTGCAGCCTAATTTGTGGGGTATTTTGCCTTGGAAGGATTTTGGCCCCCTTTCTTGGTCCTTTTTTCACCTCACAGCGCCAAGTCATCAATTGATCTGCCTACTCTTCCCTCTGACCATGCTCGCCCTAGGCGAGCTGCTTCTAGAAAGTTCCTCATTAGGGAATGTAGCCTCCTCATCCCTAAGCTAAGAAAAATGGGAGATGAACTGATCCCCACAATAGTCTGCTTCCATATCACCTGGGAATCCAGAAATTAGATTACGAAAGCAGATTACGAAAGATAAAACAGTATATATCAGGCATCTGTGGATTCTCCTTCCTTTGGGGTTTTTAAGCAGAGGTTGGATGCTTTAGTTAAGATTCCTGCATTGCAGGGGGTTGGACTAGATGACCCTTAGGGCCCCTTCCAACTCTACATTTCTATGATTCTATGATCTCACCTGTTGGGCTGAGGACTTTTACATGGAGAAGCCTTATTTTTGTTGCTTCTATCTCATCTTATTGTTCTTAGATTATTTGTTGATTTTGTGATTTATTTATGTTTAGCCCCTCTGAGTGATGCAAGCGCTAATTCATCAATGTTAATTCATTAACAAAGAACTTGAAGTCAATTTCTAAGTCTTATCCTTGCAATAACAATTTCTAGTTTTACGTTCCAAGCAGATATAGTCAAACAGATTTCCTAGAACCCCATTTTATTTGCAGCAGCTATTAAATTGGAAACCAAAATGCGTTTAACTTCAGGTGATCTCATCCTCCTCCCAAGGGCATAGCAAGGTAAATTGGTACCCAGGAGCAAAAAAAAATTTGTCACCCCTCCCAGAGGCATGGGAAGGTCAGGTGGTACCCGTGCGGAAAAAATCTTGTCAACCCCCCCCCCCCATTGATTCCCCCTCCGCAAAAAAATGGTTTTACATTATTTCATATTTTCTTACAAAGGAATAATAACAAGTAATAATAATAATAAACTTTTATTTATATCCCACCCTCCCCGGCCGAAGTCGAGTTCAGGATGGCTAACATCAGATACATAACATTGGTATAAAATCAAACAATAATTAAATTACCTCCTAAAAACATCTCAAAATCAAATTAAAGTTTAATTAGATGGCTTTCCACAGGGTTAGTGTTGGGAACAGTAAGTGCTCCCTGAACTGAAATTTCAGCCATCATGACATAGGAAAACAGCCAAGTGAACAGCTATTTTGGTGGAGGAGGGTCAAGATATTAACCGATATGCATGAAATTTCATATATAGCTATATAATCCCTAGTATAGTAAGATAAGACCTTTGGAGCAGGCATTTTCAAAAAAAAAAATCAAAATTTTTTTTTCAAAGAGATTTTTTTTTTCAAAAAAATAATTCCTTCATAATTTGTCACCCCCTCCATTTTGGAACCCGGGGAGGCCCCCCGCCCCCCCTTTGCTACGCCCCTGCCTCCTCCCAAACTCTCTCTGACCTGGATATTATGAAAAATCAAGGCCACAACTCCCTGAATTGATAAAACATGGCTGAATTCAGAAAACATAATAAACATAAACAAATAAATAAATAATGTTGGAGTATCTAGTGGATTAGATTCTTTATATATATTTTTAATAAAATGGTATGCCTTTTTAATCTGTAACTTACCCTTATCACAGACCCCATGATGAAGAACGCAAACGTTGTCAAACCTTATTTTTTAAAAATGTGTGTTTGTATCTGTTTGTGTGTGTAGCGTTTATGAATGTCTTGCCCAACGTATCTAGATGAAGGTCATCTAGTCTTTGTCACGCACTCTGATAGAGTTTTTCTTGTGTGCTCTCTTGATCCTGTTTTTGTTACTTATTTCTTACATTATTTGCATGAGTGCCAAACACTCTTTCCTTTCGCACTGCATTGTTTTATGAGCGAGGACGCCACCTTGTATGGATCATTATGTAAAAAGGTGTAAGATCCAGTGATTTGCATTCATTAATTCATCAGCCGCAATTTCTCAACCCCCGCTGGAGTCTCAAGGCCTGCTAATGGAGCACTTCTTTTCACCTTTGGCTCACATTGTATCATCTGGATCATCAAATTAATCTCCCATTTATTGCAAAAAAACCTCATTTGGAATACACTCTCTTACTGCCTGGCCTGACAGAAAGCAGAAATATATATGGGTGACAGGAATTATTCAGGAGAGAATTGCAGCAAAAATGCAGAGCGGGTGGTGATTTGCTTTTCATCCTTTCCTTAATGAGGCAACTTTCATGTGCAACATGTTGTACTGATAAAAAGGCACCTTTATTAATGGGTTGCCTCAATTTTTATTTTTTTTGCGCTGGGAGAATTTTTTTGAGATGGATTTCTGGGCTCCTGCTCACATGAAATATTCAGGGAATGTTGAGAACAGCAAGAAATAATTTGCGTAAAGCTTATAACTTTCCGCTGGGGAGGGTTTAATTCACATTTCTACCCATGGAAATTAGGGGTAGTTAGGGAGCCAATTCCTTGGCAAGATATAATGCAGATGTCATTGCACCCCTACCCACCCCCCTGAGGTTCCATTTAGAGAGGCTAGGCAGCGTGTCCTCCTGTTTTTAGACTACATGTGATTATTGTTTAGAAGCACCTTCATCTTTTGTGAGGCATAAAAAAATAACCCTAATATATGCTCCTTGCGGTAAGTTAGAACTGATTGCATTGTTGCACTCCACACCAATCTCTGTGTGGTGTGAGATTCCAGGGGTTCCTGGCACTTACCCAGCATTCATGTTTCCTCTTGAAATGAGGCACAGTGGAGCCTGCTGGTGTCTTTATGATATATGGTTTGCTTACACATATATACAGCCTGAGACTAAAAGGTTGGAAAAGGTAAAGGACCCCTGGACGGTTATGTCCAGTCAAAGGCGACTATGGGGTGCAGTGCTCATCTTGCTTCAGGTGGTGTTTCTCCGCAGACAGCTTTCCGGGTCATGTGGCAAGCATGACTAAACTGCTTCTGGTGCAACGGGACACTGTGATGGAAGCCAGAGTGCACAGAAATGCCGTTTACCTTCCCGCCACAGTGGTACCTATTTATCTACTTGCACTGGCGTGCTTTCGAACTGCTAGGTTGGCAGGAGCTGGGACAGAGCAACGGGAGCTCACCCCATCACAGGGATTCGAACCACTGACCTTCTGATCGGCAAGCCCAGGAGACTCGGTGGTTTAGACCACAGCACCACCTGCGCCCCTAAGCTGAGCCTACAATAGAGGGGTTCACAGCATCAGCACCCCAAAAGGGCCTTGCTTCCCCTGTAGGTGCAGCCCTGGATTCAAACAGAAATCAAGTATTGCTATGTCTCTCTCGGTTCTCAGATTGCTGCTTTTGTCTTCCAGGTCACACGACTTCACTCTCTGCTCTCAATGCTGGCTCTTTCTTTCTAACAAAGGAGGGGCCCCACCTCCCCACCCATATGCTGTCTCCCACAGAGCCCCTTTCCTTTGTTCCCCTTAATGGACCATCACCCAGGTGCTCACCTCATATGAAAGATAGCATAGCTTATATTTCAACACTTGCTAGATCCAGGGGTTACAAGGGTCTCAGCACACAATAAATAGGTCTCTCGGCCTGTTTAGACTGCGCCCCATTGGCCAGATTTCACCCGGCAACAAGGGACCTACCAATCGGGTGTTTTGGCTGACCAATATACCCACCCACAACCAGGAGGTCTCCAGGTCTCACCGCAACACGTGCCCTCTTTTAGGGAGGACACGCTTTATGGGGGGGGAACCTTAATAAAATTTCATGGGGGGAGGAAACAAACAATAAGTGTAAACAATCAAATTCTTAGAACTGCAGATCAGGTATTATGTGGCAACTGTACTCATGTCAATTCTACCAATCAAAGCGGTTGAGTGGACAATTGTGGGATAAGTTGATTTCATAGGAATACTGCTCCCAAGTTGTAAGGGGCTTTATATACTAATAGCTACACTCTGAACCTGGCCTGGGAGCAAACTGGCAACCAGTGAACACCTCTGAATACATGCAAGTGTTACCTGTTGACAAAGCCTCAAGGTCAAGAGAATGTTGAGATGTTGACTCTGCTTAGGATGGGTTGGGGGAGGCTCTGTGAGCAGCCAAGAAGGCATATAGTTTGCAGACTCATTCCCTGGCAAGGTCTGCCGGATCTGTCCTTTGCTATTAATATGTTTCTGAGAATCCTCTCTTGCTTATCACATTCACAAGGCCTGTCCTTGCGAATTGACGATAAGGACAAATGCCATCCATAACAGCCATTGTTTATTCCTACTCGCTCATTTCTCAGAGCTCCTTTAATCTCTTTTTGCGTCTGAGTTGGCCACATAGGTCAAGCTGCAATCTATACCAGCATGCTAATGATGAAATGTATAGTTAAAAGTCCTCCAATATCCATCAATAGTCTAATTAATTGCTCGGGCCAAACCTGCAGTCTGGGTACATGATGCACAACCCCCTACCCCTCTCTACTCTACTCCATCCTGCCTTGACTTTAATACAATGCATCATCACTCTTCCCTCCTTCTCTCTCGGCAACCGTATGAGACAAAGTGAGTTGAAACATTGATGAAGCTGACTCACCCCCTTTTAATCTGCTCCTTCAGCGTAATGCCTTTGGATCTAGTTTTTAAACTAGCTATGATGCCCAAACCCCTGGAAAAGAAGAATGTAGATTTGCCACATGGAACACAGACTTGTGCACAAATCAAAGGGTTGAGAGGTAAAACAGTAGGACCAGGGACGACTGGAGCCAGAAAACCAGCCCTAGATCATCGGGATTATGTCAGGATGGGTGACACTTGGCTTGAGAGCAGTACATGTGAAAAGGATCTAGGAGTCTTGGTAGACCACAAACTTGACATAAATCAACAGTGTGATGCAGCAGCTAAAAAAGGCAATGCAATTCTGGGCTGCATCAATAGGAGTATAGCATCTAGATCAAGGGAAGTAATAGTACCACTGTATTCCGCTCTGGTCAGACCTCACCTGGAGTACTATGTCCAGTTCTGGGCACCACAGTTCAAGAAGGATACTGACAAGCAGGAACGTGTCCAGAGGAGGGCAACCAAAATGGTCAAAGGCCTGGAAACGATGCCTTATGAGGAACGGCTTAGGGAGCTGGGTATGTTTAGCCTGGAGAAGAGAAGGTTAAGGGGTGATATGATAGCCATGTTCAAATATATAAAAGGATGTCATATAGAGGAGGGAGAAATGTTGTTTTCTGCTGCTCCAGAGAAGCGGGCATGGGGCAATGGATTCAAACTACAAGAAAGAAGATTCCACCTAAACATTAGGAAGAACTTCCTGACAGTAAGAGCTGTTTGACAGTGGAATTTGCTGCCAAGGAGTGTGGTGGAGTCTCCTTCTTTGGAGGTCGTTAAGCAGAGGCTTGACAGCCATCTGTCAGGAATGCTTTGATGGTGTTTCCTGCTTGGCAGGGGGTTGGACTGGATGGCCCTTGTGGTCTCTTCCAACTCTATGATTCTATGATTCTACGATCACCTTGTCGTGGTGAGTGGGCTTGCATGTTCCTATGACCCTTGTGAGCAAATCCGCCGGGAATCTTGTCCTCCCAGCAGGGTCACCCAAGGCGGTAAGGTCAAAGGGAAGGAGCTAGACAAAGAATGATCCAAGAAGTCCTAGGGGAACCTACTGCTGAGGCTGCCGCTGTGAGCTGGACCCCTGAGCCTGAAATGAGCTTCTGTGAAGGTACCAATGCATGAACTTAAATGATTAAGTTGTGAAGAACTTTTGCAATGTAAGATGAAGGAATAAGAAGGCATCATGCGCCATGCCCCATTCTGCATTCCATAACAACATACTTTCAGTGACTGAAATTTTCCTTTTAGCAAAATGAAAGTTGATGGTTTATAAAATATTTATTTTTTTCCTGTATAATGCTTTTTAATTAAAACAACATCATAAAGACTAACAAGCTCTGGGAGGTTTCATGTTCCACACACTTAGATCAATTATTCTAGTTAAAGGCAGGTTTTATGATTTGCTGTTTGCTGTTTATTTTATTCTATTTTAAATTTTTCACTGCCAATGAACAATACTGGGTCAAAATCTGAAATGCAGATTCCACAAACTTATATATATATATATATATATATATATATATATATATATATATATATATATATAAAGAAATGTATTGTATCCTTACTTTTCTGATATAGAAAGGCGCATTATGGTGGAAAACAAATACAAATAGATTATTAAAATGCATTTGTTTACATGCTAGAAAAGAAACTGTCAGTATAATTCAATACATTCTGACTAGAAGCATGAAACCAGTGAATTGGCCAGTCATTGCGTGAAGATCAGCCTCATCACCTAGGAATGGGCAAATCAGTCAGTTTTGGCTTCTTTCGGTTTCTCATTTTTTTCCAACCTTAGGTCAGTACACCCCATTTCTGCATCAATTTGTGATTTTTTTTTTTAAAAAAATCTACACAAAAACATGTATGCATCTTCCTGTACATTTCTCTTAATATATGGACATGAAACAACAGAGCCGCTTGAGCAGCCTCTGTCAGGAAGCCACCACTGCCTCTTTCTAGAGTGCTCCCTGAAAATTGTATGTCTGGAGCATTCTGGGAGCAGAACTGGCAGCTGCCCTGCAAATGTTTTTCTTCAAAATAAAATAAAGAGCTGCCATCAAATCAGGACTGCAGCAGATGGCAAGCTTTGCCTATCTCCAGGCCCCACCCACCCAAACATCCCCTCCGGTTTGGGGAGAATTTACAGCCCTCCCATTTGTATTTTCCCCAGTCTGAACATCTTCCCAAATTTCACAGATGAGAATAGGGCATGCTTATAATGCCATTGTACTACAGAAAGCAGCCAGAGTCTTCTCTACACAACCACTGCCATAGGCCATTGGTAGGTAAACTAAGGCCCGGGGGCCAGATGTGGCCCAATCGACTTCTCATTCTGGCCTGTGGACGTTCCGGGAATGAGCGTGTTTTTACATGAGTAGAATGTGTGCTTTTAGTTAAAATGCATCTCGGAGTTATTTGTGGGGCATAGGAATTCGTTCATTTTCCCCAAAAAATATAGCCCAGCCCCCCACAAGGTCTGAGGGACAGTGGACCGGCCCCCTACTGAAAAGGTTTGCTGACCCCATAGGCTCTGCTTGCTCTGCTGAGTGCTGAATTCATTTCCTCAGCAACGGGTCTGAACCAAAAGCAGGTCTGTGCTGCAAAGATCTTCATCAAAATTAAGGGAACGCTCCCTACTCTTAGTGATATCATCATCATCATCTCAAAAGAGCTGCAAGTGTACTTGGAATTTGCAATCCCTGATTGGCTAAGATTGTTCATGTGACCTGTAGAAGAAGCATTGCCTTCATTCTGAATGCACTTCTTTTTTTATTTAAATAGTCTGATTGACTACATAGTGTCAACACATCTGTTATGTGATCCCCAAATAGCTGATACCGTTTGAGTTCAAGTGCACCAAGAAAAACAAAAATGACTGTCGAAACAGCAAAACAGGCATGGTGAATTTACAAACAGCAGAAATGTAGCAAAGAAAGAAAGGAAAGAAAGTGAAATATACTCAGTCGAGTGTGAATTTCATGCTCTTTATTCAGCTCGTAGTAGCAAAGAATGAAACTTTCCCCAAAACATCTGCTATATATACATTATTTACACAATGGGCCTTGTGTGGTTGGCTAATTCTGAGCTGCTCCTGTAGGCCAATCAGGTTGCGGATTCACTTCCTCCATAAGCCTGATTGGCTGCTCCTACAAGCCAATCAGGTTGCTGATTCCCTTCATCCAGGAGCCTGGTTGGCTGCTCCTGCAGGCCAATCATGTCGCTGATTCACTCCCACCTGGAGCTGGATTGGGTGGCTGCTACGGACCAACCAGACTGCTGCATTCTGGATCCTAATGTTCTAGGATTCAGCTCAGTACATAACAGAAAGGAAGGAAGGAAGGAAGGATCAGGGAGGCGATTTCCCTCCTGTTTTGAAAATCACTCATTTCCCTTAACTGTTTGCAATATGAAGGCAGTGCCAGCATTGCGACATTGGCATCGGCTTTTCCCACGGGGAGCATAAGCGTAAAATTGCAACCCCCATAATCCCCAGTGGAAATTGAAAGCATCAGTCAAATGGAATGCCTAAGGGCCCGATTCATTTTCAGGGCAAGCGAATGACATCTCTCTTTTTTACATACCGGTAAATCATTTTTATTAAATTTTCCAATTATAATAAACCAATCGAAATCACATCAATTATTCCAAATTATACATATAAATATCATATAATCCAAATAATCTGCCGAATTACTAATTTTTATAGGACTTCCCATGCTT
Organism: Lacerta agilis; assembly: GCF_009819535.1. NCBI lineage: Eukaryota > Metazoa > Chordata > Lepidosauria > Squamata > Lacertidae > Lacerta > Lacerta agilis. The sequence goes on from NC_046325.1 coordinate 45,491,427, forward strand.
CAAACTTTTTAGGAGTTTTGATCCTTTCCGATATTTTCCATATCCTTTCTGATGTTATCCTTCATTCTTTCTTTCATGCCATCTCATGACATCTCAAGCAAGGGCTTGCCCACACTTCTGCTGGCCCTGTGCCCAGAAAGCGCGGGTCCAGGCAGTTTTCTGCTTGTCCCATGCTTTCCAGGCACAGGTCTGAGTGGTTTTCCCTTTGCCCTGCTGCTTTTGCCCGGAAAAACCCAACCTTAGCACTAAATCAGAACAAATGGCGATCCGCAAAAGGCTCTATTGCCATTTGTTCTCATTCAGTGCTAAACTGAGGGTTTCCCTAGGGAAAAGCCCTGGGCAAGCCCTAAACCACACTAACAAAAAAAATTTTAGCAAGACAACTGCAAAAAGCAAAAAAGCATTGGTGCTAGTTAATTGGGGGCTAGGCAGGGAGTGATTTTCCAGGGACAGTCCCAGAATTCTGAAAGCCATCCCAGCTTCTGATTTGATCCCAGAATGTCTCTGTTTCCCCCGCCACTGCAGAGCTCAGGGAGGAGGATGAGTTGGCGCTTGTCCCGAGTGATGGCAGTAGTGGCAGTTGTGAGGGAGCCTCCCATTGCCTCTCCATCGCCACTGCTGCTGACCTCCTCCCTTGGGAAGCTTGTAGTGACTGCTGGAGAGCGGGCGAGGAGGAAGAGAGGTTGCCACCAAGAAGGACCAGACCCGTGTGATGTTCCATCTCTGAGGAGGAGGCAGAGGACAGGGCTGACTTGCAGAGGAAGAAAGGGGGAGCAGAGCGCAAGGAGCCTTGATTTCTTTAAAACAAAAAATGTTTTGTGCATCCACATGTAATCTTGCCCCTTTCTCAAATTTATTTATTGGTGTCTTTCTTTTTCTTTTTGTAAATCTACCAAGGAATAAAATAAAATCAGGATTAATCGGGTCCTCCCTTAAAGAGGGCACGTATTGCGGTGAGACCTGGCAACCAAGCCCTGTGTTGTGTGTGGTTTTGATTGACAGCCACGATGCAGGGTTCAATCTGACCAATGGGACGCAAGCTAAACGGTTCAAGGGACCTATAAATACCCATGAACGTGACCCAGAGCTTCCTCTTTCGGCTTGGGCATCGGAACACCTGCCCACCTCTCCCTACTTTTAGGGCATTTTGCACTTGACCTTGCTATGCCGCAGTGAGTTGTCATAGAATCATAGAATCATAGAGTTGGAAGAGACCACAAGGGCCATCCAGTCCAACCCCCTGCCAAGCAGGAAACACCACCAAAGCATTCCTGACAGATGGCTGTCAAGCCTCTGCTTAAAGACCTCCAAAGAAGGAGACTCCAACACACTCCATACGCAGCAAATTCCTTGTCTGTTGTTGGGACAGGGGCACGGCAGGAATTTTCCCCACTTGGCTGATTGGCTGTTGCCATTTGGGTTTCACCTGCCACATAGCAAACCGTCACAACTTGTAAGGTTGCGGATATGCTCTGGTTCAGGTGATAGGGATGGGAGAACGCTCTCACCATCCCTATGTGAAGGGTATTCCATTAAAGGAATCCAGGGACTCAATGGTATGGTCAACCCCTGAGAGAGGGTTGTGCCTGTGCCGGAGTCCAGGGGGGAATTTGGCTGGTGGATAGAGCATGTTCCCGGCTTTCCACTTGTCCAGGTGTCCACCCTTGGCTGACCTATGCTGGAACCCTGGGTCAGCGCTACCTGCAGGGCAGGGAGCTAGTCGAACCAGAGCCTGTGCAACCACTCACATGCTGTAATCAGTAAAGTTGTGGCCTAAATTCTGCCAAAAACCAAACCAAAATTTGAGTCCTGTCTTAATTTATTTGGGGTGAGGTTAAAAGGTCTGAATACACAAAGGGTGGGTGTGGATAATGGTGGTGGCACTCACCCTTCTTCTGATAGGAAATAACAACAACAACAACAACAACAACAACAACAACAACAACAACAACAACATATTACTTTTACTCCGCCCATCTGGCTGGGTTTCCCCAGCAACTCTGGGCGGCTCCCAACAGAATATTAAAAACACGATAAAACATCAAACATTAAAAACTTCCCTATATAGGGCTGCCTTCAGATGCCTTCTAAAAGTCAGATAGTTGTTTATTTCCTTGACATCTAATGGGAGGGTATTCCAGAGGGTGGGTGCCACTACCGAGAAGGCCCTCTGCCAGGTTCCCCGTAACCTCACTTCTCGCAGTGAGGGAACTGCCAGAAGGCCCTCGGCGCTGGATCTTAGTGTCTGGGCTGAATGATGGGGGTGGAGACGCTCCTTCAGGTATACAGGACCGAGGCCGTTTACAGGTAGGTCGGCACCAACACTTTGAATTGTGCTTGGAAACGTACTGGGAGCCAATGTAGGTCTTTCAAGACCGGTGTTATGTGGTCTTGGCGGCCGCTCCCAGTCACCTATCTAGCTGCCGCATGCTGGATTAGTTGCAGTTTCTGGGTCACCTTCAAAGGTAGCCCCACGTAGAGTTCATTGCAGTAGTCCAAGCGGGATATAACAAGAGCATGCACCACTCTGTTCTGTGAAGGGAGAGACACAAAAACGGGGTGTTGTGGAGGGTCAGGGGAAGTGAAAAAATGTCCCTCTTTTCACCTGAGGAATGTTGGAGGGTATGCGGAGGCCCCTCACCAAAATGCTTTCTGCCACTCCCAACATAAGGAATGGATTGTAGCATCGGGAATGGATTCACTTCACTCTGAATGGGCATAGAGAGCTTTGTTAGATTCCCTCTGAGGCTTTGAGTGAGCAAGCTGACATTAATGGGATTCATAAAGCCAGATGCCACAAGACAAGGGCTTCACGAGCCGAGGAATGTTTATGGACTGCACTGGGCTAGGCCATCTCTCAAGAACTTGTTCCCTGCGCCAGAGGCTTCAGGATGCAAATGTGATAATGTGGCCCCGGGACTTCTGAGCGACGCTGCCCCAGCTTCTTCTCCCTTAATTTGTGTCAGGGTGAAAAAATTTGTCCTGTCCCTAAACTCTTCACCTTTTAACAAACGCAGCTCTTGGCTGTCTCTCTATGTAGGCTGTGCATAATTAACACAAGGATTTTTCTTCTAAGAGGCGGAATGGAAATAGTATGTGGTGAAAGATTTATATTCCTATAGAAGTACAAGCTAGCAAGAGAAACCAGCCGGCGCTTAGAATACAAGCACATAAATGATTAAAAACATAGGAGATATAACAACACAATATTTACAGTGCACAAATCCCTTTTAGCCTTTCAAGATCGTGACATAATAAATTATTATTGCTAAAAACTGGCTGGCAGAGGCAAGCCGACAAGGCTGTTGCATCAGTTTATATTAGCACAGGCCTTTAGGGAGCTTCTTGCGTTTCTGAGGAAAAAGATGCAAGCTCTGCTCTAAATTGTAAAACTCCAGACCTGACAGGGAAGAGAGCCGCTCCTAAGGGCTTTTCCATACCGGACTTTGAGGCTGTTTGAGTCCAATATTTCTGGGCATCATTCATACGATAATGCCCTTATTCAGAAACCACCAGCCCTTTTTTTTTTGTACAGTGAATTCGGATTTCTCCAATCCTGGGGAAATTGAAAGAGAAAAGCAGGCTCCAAACCCAATCGACTGGCTGCTAGGTAGGCTTTTGTTTGCATTTTCTTCAGTTACGATGGCACCAGAAAATCATTGCAATTCGATGGGGGGGGGGATCCAGAGTTTGTGTCTGTCTGTCTGTCTGTCTGCTTGGAAGAAGAAGAAGAAGAAGAAGAGGAGGAGGAGGAGGAGTTTGGATTTGATATCCTGCTTTATCACTACCCGAAGGAGTCTCAAAGCAGCTAACATTCTCCTTTCCCTTCCTCCCCCACAACAAACACTCTGTGTGGAGAGTGGGGCTGAGAAACTTCAGAGAAGTGTGACTAGCCCAAGGTCACCCAGCAGCTGCATGTGGAGGAGCGGAGATGCGAACCCGGTTCACCAGATTACAAGTCTACCGCTCTTAACCACTACACCACACTGGCTTGCTTGTAGAGTGGAAAGTGGACCACCTTTCTGCTGCCCCATTTCCACTGGAGAAGAGATAGACATAAGACACAGGGAGGGGTAGAGCGAGGCTTTGCTTCTGACAGAGGAGGGAGGTTTGTTTGTGGGGCCACCATAAATCTTACCAGAGCAGGGTTTTGGACTTTCCGGAGAAACCTTGAACTTACTGTTTGGAGCCAACTGGTTTGAGAAACTGTGGAAGCAACTCAGACTAAGCTTCAGGTCCTGCCCAAAGTCTCTTTTGCTTAAAAATATTGTTGTACGCCACTCCAATCTCCAAGCGCTGCGAGATTCCAGGAGTTCTAGGCACTTACTCAGGGTCCATGTTTCCTTTTTGAAATGATGCACTGCAGAGACTGTGGTGCCTTTTGGATATATGGTTTATTTACACATATATAGAAGCTGGGCCTATGATGGAGGGGTTCACAGGATCAATGCACCGAAAGGGTCTCCTTCTCTCATAGCTACAGCCTTGAATTCAAGCAAAGATCTGCCATGGCTCGCTCGCTCTCTGCTTTTTCCAGCCTGCCACTTTTCCCTCAAAGCCACCTCACACACCCTTTCAACTCTAAACACTGGCTTTTGTCCTCACTATTTAAGAGCTGGAGGAGGGGCCCCACCCATTTGCCATCTGGCACAGAGGCCCCTTTTATTTGCTCTCTTGTTGACCCATCACCTTCTCTTTCCTCCCCATAATAGTACATCACCCAGGCGATCACCTCAACACCGGAAACTAGCCTGGCTTATTTAGCTTTGAACACTTGTTGGAACCAGGGATTAGAATTATCTGGCCCCCATTTTAATATCTCATGTCTTGATTAAGTTCTGACACTTACTGGCGCCAGGGATTAAAGGGGCCTGGCACTCAGAAACTCATAACAATATAATTATATTGATAATTATGTACTCCAAAATTATATACTCCAGCTTCTAACCAGCTGGAGGGCACTATCCATCGCTACACAGAAATGCAGGCATGTTCATTTTGATGAGAGAGAAAAAAGCCATGTTAGAAGATCAGCCTCAAACTGAGTTTGATTGTTTTGGTTTAGTTTAGTGACAGGCAGTTGGGTTGTCTTTCTTTGGTTGACAGGGGTCACAGACAAATGACTTTTAATTCTAGAATCAATGCAATCTGAGCACTTTTCCTCTCTACATAGTCCACACACAATCTAGAATAGTATCTAGTACAGGCTTCCTCAACCTCAGCCCTCCAGATGTTTTGAGACTACAATTCCCATCATCCCTGGCCACGGGTCCTGCTAGCTAGGGATCATGGGAGTTGTAGGCCAAAAACATCTGGAGGGCCAAGGTTGAGGAAAAGTAACAACAAAACCACTGCACATCGGCTGAAATAATAATGACAAAAATAATAATAATAATACCAAAGATACTGTAATGAAGAATCAAACAATGGAACCAAATACACTTATATACATGTAACGTATATGACCAAAATCAATACAAAAGAACCATTCAGCTTGAGATGTATTCAAACAGCTCAGTGCCAACATAAGTTTTCAAAAGTTCACTAGGACAGAAAAACAAAGCTGTCGGTAGTGGGATGTAGTCATCTTGAATTCTTTCACAAAGGGGCATCTGAGAAGAAGGAAGAAGACCTGCCTTCCGGATTACAACAGGTTTTGCAAAGGAAGCTTCATCAGTTCTGTGTAGATAATGGGTCAATTACAATACAATAAACAATCATAACAGACTGTACAAATTATATATACGTTACATGTATATAAGTGTATTTGGTTCCATTGTTTGATTCTTCATCACAGTATCTTTGGTATTATTATTATTGTCATTATTATTTCAGCCGATGTGCAGTGGTTTTGTTGTTACTTTTGCTGTTTAGCACCACTGTGGTACTTCTCATTGTTTGTGGCCAAGGTTGAGGAAGCCTGATCTAGTATATCTTTTTGCCCCTGAAAAGCACTTCTTGAGAAGCGGGTTTCGTTTCTGAAATAAAAGCTCATTGCAGATTTATTCTGCCTTGCCCCACAGTGTGTCCTTTTAAAAACAGGTACAAGCAGTGCTGGCAATAGGTGATGTAGCCACATCTGCCCAATGATGCTGTGGGTGAGCGCATACCAATATTGCGTATACCACTCCCCCCTTTGTTCTCTCTCTCTCTCTCTCTCTCTCTCTCACACACACACACACACACACACACACTGTATTTTCCAACAATGTCTAACGAAGAGAATATAGTCAATTTCCTCCCAAAACTGAAGTTCGGACATGTGACACTTTAACAATTTTTTTTTTAATGATGCACCAAAGAGTTCGGAACTTGCTCCAATAAAAAATCCATTATTTAAATGCTATTAGGCATGTTTTTATCTTATTTTAAATGGCCTTCAGCTAAGTTTTAGAGTAGACCCATTGAAGCTACTGAGCACAACGAAGCCATGTCCATTAATTTCTGTGAATCTGCTCCACTTAGCTGAATACTACCCAGTGTTACATTCTGAGGTTTGCCACTCTGAACTGCTTTGGGAGGAAGGGCAGGAGGCAAACTGACTAAATAAAAATATGATGTCTGTAAAGAATTAAGAAAAAACAAGCACACATATAAGCCTGACACGGCTGAGCGCTATTTATAATTCAGCAAATATGTTTCTCCACTAACTATAGCTTCTCGTGAAATGTACAAAGTCAGTCTATGCACAAAAGAAGTGCAGAGTTTTCAGTGCCCTAGTTTCATTTCAGATCCCGGGTTGTACAAGCACTTCAGTTTTCACCTACTTGATCTCCTGCTCTCAAAAGCAAGCCTACATCAATTCTCTCATTTCCCTCTCCTAGCTTTCTGTGGACCAGTTTATCCAATCAGGTGGTAAAGCTAACTTTGGCATATACCAGGCATAGGCAAACCCAGCCCTCCAGATGTTTTGGGACTACAACTCCCACCATCCCTAGCTAACAGGACCAGTGGTCAGGGGTGATGGGAGTTGTAGTCCCAAAACATCTGGAGGGCCGAGTTTGCCTATGCCTGGCCTATACCGTTCAGGCTGTACATGGGGACTGCAGAATCTCTACTTACCTTTTAAAAAAAACCAACCAAAAAACCATCCATGCTGTGCTAAGGATACTAGTATCTTAGGGAGATAGGTTCTGCCTAACCATCTTCTGCCTAGCCATTTGGGTTTCGCCTGCTGCGTAGCAATTCGTCACAACTTGTAAGGTTGCAGGTAGGCACTGGTTCAGGTGATAAGGATGGGAGAACAGTCTCGCCTTCCCTATGTGAAGGGTATTCTGTTAAAGGAATCCAGGGACTCACCTTGGTTTGGTCAACCCCTGAGATGGGGTTGTGCTAGTTCCTGAGTCCAGGGGAGCATCTGGGGAGTGAACAGAGTCTGTTCCCGGGCTTTTCACCTGCCTCAGGTGTTCACCCTTGGCCGACCTATGATAGAGCTCTGGGTCAGCGCTACCTGCAAGGGTGTAGGGAGCTAGTCGAACCAGAGCCTATGCAATAGGCTGTAATCAATAGTTGTGGCCTAAATTCTGCCAAGAAGCAAAACTAAAATTTGCGTCAAATGTGTGTTTATTTAGGGGGGAGGAATCTGGGTCTGAACACGCAAAGTGCCATTTCTATGCAGATAATACTTCTCTCTGCAGAAGAGAGAGGCTGCATTAGAGAAGATAACAAAAGTTCCTGGATATATTAATGTTCTCATTGAGAAAATGGTTCTCACTAAGTACGGTACTCCACAAAATATTATGTGGCAACATGTTGAAATGATCCAGTCTGCAAGTATGTTCTCTCTCTCTCTCTCTCTCTCTCTCTCTCTCTCTCTCCCTGCCTCACACTGAGAGCCAGTGTGGTGTAGTGGTTAAGAGCGGTAGACTCATAATCCGGGGAACCGGGTTCGTGTCTCCGCTCCTCCACATGCAGCTGCTGGGTGATTTTGGGCTAGTCACACTTCTTTGAAGTCTCTCAGCCCCACTCACCTCACAGAGTGTTTGTTGTGGGGGAGGAAGGGAAAGGAGAATGTTAGCCGCTTTGAGACTCCTTTGGGTAGTGATAAAGCAGGATATCAAATCCAAGCTCTTCTTCTTCTTCTTCAAGTGTTTCCAGGCAGGGCAAGCAACTCTGGCATAGTTACACTCCCTGGGTATTTTATGACTAGCAAACTAAGGGGCAGGAAAAAAAAAATGTTTATAGGTTCCGTGGGGATGTTTGTGGATAAGCAACTTGTAACCAGATCTTTTTGAACCTTGCTTTGCTGTTGGCAGGAGTCGTGGCTGTGCTCCCAGCCCATGCTTACTCCAAAACATGTCTGAGTGAAACCCATCTGCATGCTAAAAGATTCACGTTTTGCTCCTCCTCATGGCCACATCAGGAGCTGATTAGCATATGGAGGGCTAGAGTAAATTAACCTGGTGTGTAGAAAGGATAAAAGCATGGGAGGTCTTATGAGAAAGCAACGACTTGGAGCAGTCAAAACCCAAGAGTTAAATCACTCCATGTTTTTAAATAGGATCTCCCACATAACATTTTTATACAATTCGAGAGAGACATTGTACTACCTTTGAAAATCTTTAATAAAAATATTAAAAAAGAAAAAAATAGAATCTCCCACAAAAACGTCTCCCTACCAACCCATGGAGGTATAGCCATGATGCAAGAGAGAGAACAGCTATTCATCGAGGGCTAGAGTTTCTTCCGTCAAAAGCAATGTGCCTATGCCGAGTCTGGTTTTTTCCATCACAATGTACATTAGTAATGGATGGAACCACAATGTTTTGCTCCATGGACCTTTGGGTTTCTTTTTTTTGGGGGGGGGGAGGCGGCACATGTTTAGAAACCATCAGTCTCTGTTATTTTTATGCAATGTAATTCATTGGTTTCCTTTCTAGAGAAATAACCAGACTCAATAAGATATGCAAAATAATAATAATAATAATAATAATAATAATAATAATAATAATAATACTGTAGCTTTGCTAAGAAAAGTGGCAGTTTATATATATACTAGTACATTAACCCCGTTAAATTAACGGGTGCTAGAACATATGTGGTCAAACTGTTGCCCTAGCAACGTCGGGGACATGCGCAGAGCTGACTGAGCGGCTCTCGCTTATCTCGTTTTTTTTTTCTAACAACCGAGCAGCTCTCGCTTGACATCGCTCGCCTGCCGCCACTTGTAACGGCCGCTGCCGCTTAGAAGTAAGTCCACACGAGCGCGCACCTGCCGCGTGCCCGCGCACACCCGCCGCTTCAACAGTTTCGCCCGGCCGCCCGAAGTCTCCGCGCTCCAAGTCCCAACGGCACATGCGTAGTAGCGCAATCCCACGGACACAGGGACTGGACGCAGAGACACTTGCACTTTATTATAGGTGATGCCTTTCATAATTGCCAAGAGGCACACAGATTTTGTAAAAGTTTTGTGAGAAGTACCCGTAACTCGTTGTTAACACAAGGTCAAAATCTATCTTGAACATTTTGCTCAACAGAAGGCCCAAGATCAAAAGGGAAAAAAGTCTGTCAGTTTTATTGCCCCATTTTAAATGTTCTGTAAATGATTTACAGAGAGGGTTTGTAACCTCCCTTCCTTCATCTGCCGTTCCTTTCAGCTCACCATAAAATTTCTTTTTTACATTTAGTTTTGTGTGTGCAGGGTTCCTATGGCAACTCCCACGAAATACTTCTTGCTAACCTTCAGGAGAAAGACAACATGTTTTAACTGATAAAATAACCCCATCATCTATGAAAATCATCTGTTTTGCCATCATGTGTCTGACTTGAAGAAGACCTGCAGCACTGGAAAGGAATATTTTTGCCGCAGTCAATGCTGCGTCAGTGAATCCCAAGCGTTGCACCTAAGAATCTCCTTCTTTCTGACAGCACCCAGCGCAGCAGTGGCAAGGATCCCTCTACAGGGAAGCAGCACCCATGCCACTGGGTAGGTAGGGGCAAAGGACCACTGGTGGGGCCTGTCATGTGAATATTTTCAACCTGACGGTGACTGAATACCAATTGACTTTGTTGCAGACACGTGGGACTGTTGTTGCTGGCATCTGTCTGTCTCAAGAGGCAATGGAGTGCACCTCTAGGGGCAAAGTCAAACCACGGTGTTAGCGTCACCAAAGTGACCTCCCTGGGGCAGTGCTGTCGAGTATCCCGTTTTCCCCGGGATTCTCCCTTATTTTAAGCAGTTTCCCGCTGCTCTCCCTTATTTTTTATTTCCCTTAAATTTCCCATTTCTAATGGAAGCAGCTCCTCCCCTGCTGGCCAGGGACTGGGTGGGAAAACCTCGCTTACTTGGAGAGAAAAGCCTCAGCCCTCAAAGCAAGTGGGAGCCGTTTCCCGTGCTTACAGGGGGGTGTACTCCTCCCCCTGCATCAGCCCCTATCCATGGCCGCTGAGCCCCTCAGCCGGCCAATAGGGTTAGCTGGCGGGCGGAGCCTGGCTGCCTTTGAGTAGCTGCTGCTTCCTGTCCTGTTTTGATGGGATCAGACAAGAAGACGATGGGGCTCCATTGCGCTGAGCACATGGCTGCCCTCCTGTTTGCTGGCTGCCCTCCTCTTTGCTCCGCTCCGAGCCCGCTTGGAGTTTACATTGCTGCTCCACCCACTTTTGCTTCTGGCTCCACCCACCACTGATATGTGACTGTCCCCGGGATAGGTGAGACTCCTGATCCCTTATTTTCAAATCCGAAACTTGACAGCTATGCCCTGGGGCGCAGGCCTGTGCAGTGTGTATGGAGGTCCTGGGCTGCCCAAATGACAAGACCTCCCTCTTGGCCTCTCTGTTGCATAGCTGTCAACTTTTCCCTTTTCTTGCAAGGAATCCTATTCGGAATAAGGGAATAAGGGGAAAAAGTTGACAGCTATGCTATGATGTGGTCCAAAGGTAAGCAGAGCAATACATTTGGCGCCAGCTTGGCTACAGGAGTTGCCAAAAGGAGTAGTACAAGGTGCCATCCAACTGCCTTAGCGACATGGGAGCGTGGCGCAGGGAAGTGACTGGCACATTGAAAGAGAGAGTTCTCAGCAGTTGATTCTGACAAATAAGAGCCAGTGTGGTGTGCATCCGCAATACATGCCATGCTGACGTAGAGACTCAGTACAAGCCTTTTTTTAGTTATGATGCTCCCTGGTTGACATTCAGCTAGCCAAGATTCCTTGGCCTGACCCACCTCACAGGTGGGAATATGGTATATCTATAATCAGGGGCGTAGCAAGGGGGGTAGGGCGGACCGCCCTGGGTTCCATAATAGAGGGGGTGACAAATTATTAAGGAACAATTTTTTTGATTTTTTTTTTTAAATGCCTGCTCCGAAGGTCTTATCTTACTATACTAGGGATTATATAGCTATATATGAAATTTCACGCATATCGGTTAATATCTTGACCCCCCTCCACCAAAATAGCTGTTCACTTGGCTCTTTTCCTATGTCATGAAGGCTGAAATTTCAGTTCAGAGAACACTTACTGTTCCCAACCTTAACCCTGTGGAAAGCCATCTAATTAGACTTTAATTTGATTTTGAGATGTTTTTAGGAGGTAATTTAATTATTGCTTGATTTTATACCAATGTTATGTATCTGATGTTAGGCACACTGAGCCCGACTTTGGCTGGGGAGGGCGGGATATAAATAAAAGTTTTTTATTATTATTACTTGTTATTATTCCTTTGTAAGAAAATATGAAATAATGTAAAACCATTTGGGGGGGATCAATGGGGGGGGGTTGACAAGAAATTTTCCGCACCGGGTACCACCTGACCTTCCCATGCCGGGGGGGGGTGTGTGACAAAACTTTTTTTGCCCCCGGGTACCAATTTACCTTGCTGCGCCCCTGTCTGTAATACCACATTCCCTCATACAAACCTGCCTGGGTTCTGATAACTTCAGAAGAGGGCCTTCCTTCAGTCCCACAGCTTCACAAGTCCATTGGGTAGGGAAACAGGATAGGGCCTTCTTGAAGCTAGACTGGCTCCCTCCTTGTTGTCCTTACATTGGCAGGTGAATCCTTCTTGTCCAACAGGCTTCTGGGAACTGACTGCTTTTAATGAAAGGGCTGGTTCGGTAGTATTTGTTACTTGTAATGATCTGCCTCTTTTTAATAAATTGTGTGTGTGTGTGTGTGTGTGGATTATATATGTGTGTGTGTGTTTTTTAAAAAAAACACATAAATTATTGTGTTTTTTCTCTCAGTGTTTTTGGCTCTTCTTATCTTTACCTGTAAGCCATCTTGAATCCTTGTCAGGGGAAAAAGGAGGGGTATAAATATAAACATTATAATAATACCAATACTTATGCTACTAATAATGTTTCTAGCCATCTGCCAAAATTAAGTTGAATTAGATGTAAGCTCCTTGAAACAGTGGCCTTTCTGGGAGTTTTGCTTTTGCTTGTATTACAACTTCATGTACATTTGGAAACAATAATATAATACAGTAAAGCATCCCATTCTTTTCTCCCACTCATCTTTATGATACTCGGTGCAGGAGTTCCCTACTGCTGGCCCTCCTGCGAGAGGAAAAATGCTGCAATTATATTCATCATCATTATTAACAGTATTATTAATAATAACATAAACTAGCAGGATGGCTGCACCTAGGTGCCTAATGGCAAAAAACCTCATCACATCCAAAACTGTGTAGATATACAAAAGCCAAAATCTTTTTTTCTTCCAGAGCAGTGTGGTGTAGTGGTTAAGAGCGGTAGACTCATAATCTGGTGAACCAGGTTCGCTTCCCCGCTCTCCACATGCAGCTGCTGGGTGACCTTGGGCTAGTCACACTTCTCTGAAGTCTCTCAGCCCCACTCACCTCACAGAGTGTTTGTTGTGGGGGAGGAAGGGAAAGGAGAATGTGAGCCGCTATGAGACTCCTTAGGGTAGTGATAAAGCGCGATATCAAATCCAAACTCTTCTTCACTTCTTCTCCTTCTTCTCCTTCTCCTTCTTCTTCTCCTTCTTCTTCTTCTTCTCCTTCTCCTTCTCCTTCTTCTTCTTCTTCTTCTCCTTCTCCTCCTCCTCCTTCTTCTTCTTCCTTCTTTGGCTAATATACCCACTTGAAGAGCTCTGCTGTGAGTTTGGATGATATCTGTATAAAGCTAGGCTTCCAATTGATTTCAAATCACTTTAGAATGTTTAACTATAGCGCTGCAGGATCTGCTATGGTTGGATGATGTACAGTTTATAAGACCAGCTGACAAAGCTCTTGTGGATGGGGGAATAGCCATCACTAAGTACTGCCAAGAAGATGTGAGATTTGGTGCCTCTGAAATGCAATCTAAATTGATCACTGTGCTGAACTTCATAGCAAAAAGCAAAGCTTCTCCAGTCCCATTCTGCATTTAAGCATTAATTATCTCAGAATGTGGCTTTTTTTTGTTCATGCTGAAGTTAAGAAAATACTATTTTTTCTTAAAGCTATTTGAGAACTACTCTTGGGATAGATTCCACCCCCCCTTGCCTTACACAGAAGCTATTCTATCAAAAATATGATGGTTTTTACATGGCCCATTGACCATGCTCTCAATAGTTCCTTATTATGTCTAAGATAAATGCGTAGTAGATAAAGTTTATTAAAATTAAATACTTACATTATATAAAGAAGGTTGCTTAATAGAGGAACAGATGGTTAATGGGCTGTGACTAGCCGCAAATGAGTTTGCGACTATTACCGCATGAATCTATCAACAGATAGGAAAATGATTCTGGACAAGGACCAATTGCCCAGAGTCTGTACACAATCTAATTTTAGATTTTCTCCCCCCCAACCCACCCTCCCTCCTCCAGATAACATGAACAATATGATCGAGTCACTTTGCTGGAAACAATTGAACAGAACTGACAAATTCATAAAGCTGCCGACCATGAAATCCCAATTGGGCCAATCAGAGATCCATTTATCATGCCAGTAGAGATGTTATTAAAGTACAAGTTATCGTCTTTCCTACTGTGATAACTGCTGCTTGGAAGTGGGCCAGTGCTGCAGCAAAAAAAAAAGGGGGGGGGGGAGAACCGACTTCAATGCACTTCTTTAGAAAATTTTGCACATTTTAAAAAGATGTCCCCTTTCTAAAACATTTCGTTTTCAGCTTTATTTTCTGCTTACAATGAACGCAGTTGAAAGATTGCAAGAACAACGATTTAAATGGCGGAGGGTTGTAGTCAAGGACTGTTGACAAACAGTGATTCAATAATAAAAGAAAGCAATCGTGGGAATGACCTAGTAATTCAAGGGGAAACAGTTTCAAGAAATCCTGCCCGCGCTTAGCTTATCGCCAGCTTTGCTTCACCAAATCATGTTGCTGATTCGTCAGCACATTTACTTAGGAGTAAGCTCCAGTTGGGATAGCTCAGTTGGTAGAACATGAGATTCTCTCGGGGTCATGTGTTTGAGCCCCACATTGGATGAAAGATTCCTGTATTTAAGGGGACCAGATGAACCTTGAGGTCCCTTCCAACTCTAAAATCGCTGACTTTATGACTCTGATTCTCCCCGACCCCGACCCCCACACAAAAGACAGCATGGAACACATTTTAAATCTTTGGGTCTGCTATAAGACATCATTGTTTATTTATTCTTATTTTCAAACTTTCTAAAGTGTTTTGGTGCTTCTGGTTTAAAAAATAGTTACAGTGGTACCTCGGGTTAAGAACTTAAAACGTTCTGGAGGTCCGTTCTTAACCTGAAACTGTTCTTAACCTGAAGCACCACTTTAGCTAATGGGGCCTCCCACTGCCGCTGCATGATTTTTGTTCTCATCCTGAAACAAAGTTCTTAACCCGAGGTACTATTTCTGGGTTAGCGGAGTCTGTAACCTGAAGCGTCTGTAACCCGAGGTACCACTGTACTTTGCAAGGTACGTTGTGACTTTACAGACAGTCAGAGGCGTAGGAAGGTCAGGTGGTACCTGGTGCGGAAAAATTATTGCCAAACACCCCCCCCCCCATTGATTCCCCTCCTGCAAAAATGGTTTTACGTTATTTCATATTTTCTTACAAAGGAACAACAACAAGTAACAACAACAACAACAACAACAACAACAACAAAAACAACAACTTTTATTTATATCCCTCCCTCCCCGGCCGAAGTCGGGCTCAGGGTGGCTAAGAACTAGACACAGTACTCCAGATCAGCAAAGGAAACAGGGTGGTATTATTATTTCTTGTGATCTAGCCTATACTTCTGTTGAAGCAACCAAGAATTAGTCTTTTATGCCAATGCATTGCACTGCTGACTCATGTTTAGTCTACTAAAATGGCTAGATCAGTGGTTCTGGGGAAAAAATCTACGGCAGACCATTTGAAAATTGCTGTGTGTCTTGGCAGATCACTTAATGAACACACACACACACACACACACACACACACACATCTTGTAGCAATGATACTCTGCTGTGCTAGATGCTGTATGGTTTTTAATTGGTTTTTATTATTATTGCTTATCTTATTTCTTATATTGCAGCCCATGGAATGCAGTTTGAAAACTGCTGATCAATTTCCTTTTGTGCAAGTCAAGAATGAAGCTGCTGAACAACACCAGGCCCGGGACCGAACCCTGAGGCACCCCGTTCGCCATTTCAGGTTGATCCTTAACATCATCCTGTCAGACAGTTATTTGTGATGTAATTGACCAAATCATGTTGGAAAACAACAGCAATCCGATTAAACAGCAGGAAAGTGACACGGAAACCAGCCGCCTCAGAAAAACAACAGGATAAACAGGTTGCCAACATTAGCTGAAAACAGGAACACTCATGAAAAGAAACATGAAATGAGGTAAGTTTGGGGTTAGTGGCAATTTCTTCACTGGTCCTGGTCTTCCAATAAGCTTCCCGGTGGTTCTCTAAGCAGCTGACTAGCACGAACCATCTAAATGAGTTCCTGAGAAAAAGGATCTTGAGATCGCAGTTGATCAAAAGCTGAAGGTGAGCCAGAAGCAATAATACTTCTATTTATTCCACAGTAGTCAGAGCTCATCTAGAGTGTTGCACACCACATTTAAGAATGATGCATGAGAATGGGTTCAAAGAACGGCAACAAGATGGTCAATCAAGTCCTATGAGGATATGTTTAAGGAACTGGGTATTTTTAGCCTGTGTGTGTAGGGGGTACTCTTCAAATACTTGAATTATTGTCATGTTGAAGACTTGTCTGCTGCCTCAGAGAGCAGAGCTACTCCTTCCTTCCTTATTTTAATTTAATTTAATTATTTTATTTTGTTTTGTTTTGTTTTATTTTATTTTATTTTATTTTTTATAAATAAAATAAACCAAAGATAAAGAGCATAAAGAAATACTGTTACAGCAGGTTGAAAGCAGAATAAGGTTTGACACTATCATTGAACTTGTACCAAAACATTTTTTTTAAACCCACCAATTTCCCCATAAACTTGTTAGGCTGGTTTACATTTGTTCTTTTATAATGTCATCTTAAACCATAGTTACTATGGACCAAATTCAGTGATAGTAGAATATATGCTTCCTTCCCAATGTTTAGCAATTATAATATTAGCAGCAGTTATAAGGTTGAACACGATGTCTTGATAATTTCCAGGAATAACATCTTTTAGATGACCAAGTAGAACTGTTTTAGGCTCCAAGGGTATATGATATCTTAACATATCAGAAATATTAGTCTGAATGGATTTCTAGAATATTTCTATTGGAGAAGAATTCCAGAAGATATGTATGTAATCTGCTTTCTTTAATCCACATCTCTAACATTTACCCAATCCTAGCATATACAGGTGAAACTCGAAAAATTAGAATATCATGGAAAAGTCCATTTATGTAAGCAATTGTTTTCATTAGCTACTGGAGTTTAATGTATGAGATAGACTCGTGACACTCAAAGCGAGATATGTCAAGCCTTTGTTTGTTATAATTGTGATGATTATGGCGTACAGCTGATGAAAACCCCCAAGCTGAAATTGTGAATTTGGGGTTCTCATCAGCTGTACGCCATAATCATCACAATTATAACAAATAAAGGCTTGACATATCTCGCTTTGCATGTCATTAGTCTATCTCATATATCAGTTTCACCTTTTAAGTTGAATTACTGAAAGAAATGAACCTTTCCACGGTATTCTAATTTTTTGAGCTTCACCTGTATATTAAATTCATTTTATAAGGCATTAAGTAGCATCAATAGAGTTTTAAAATGGTTCTCCTTTAGGTCTGTTGCAATTATATTAGAATGGAAGTTATCCTAAATCCAGTTCCATTGTGTCCTGGTCCAAATCTCACACCCATTTTCTCATATTTGTATCCAGGTTATGGTCCAAGTTTAACCAAAGGTCACAGAATCTTGCAATTTTGCCTTTATCAAAATTAAGTTAAATAAAAACATTGTCACCCCACCCCACCCCACCCCACCTACCTCCCCATCCCACCCACCTCTCTCTCCCTTTTCTTCCTAATGTGTCAACAACAAAAACTGATTTGTAAAAATTTTATAAAACTGATCTGAGATTTGATCTAAAAGGGGTTGGCCGTCTTAAAATTAAAGTACATTAAAATTAATAATTACTGCTTTAAAAGAATAAATTTAAAATTAATTAAAAGAATCAACAATTCAGATTATTATAATACTTAAATCGAAAGAAGGATCAGGAGCCACCTATTTGTGTGGACTGAAGCTTAATAGCGACAGCACAGAACTTTGCCACCACAGCTGTAACCTTAGGATTGGCATCTGAGAGGAGCCAATGAGTATAGTGTTCTTCGGGACATCCAGGAGACTCACATAGTAGCGGAGAAGAAGAGTAGAAGAAGAAGAGTTTGGATTTGATATCCCGCTTTTCACTACCTGAAGGAGTCTCAAAGCAGCTAACATTCTCCTTTCCCTTCCTCCCCCACAACAAACACTCTGAGGTGAGTGGGGCTGAGAGACTTCAGAGAAGTGTGACTAGCCCAAGGTCACCCAGCAGCTGCATGTGGAGGAGTGGAGACACGAACCCGGTTCCCCAGATTACGAGCCCACCGCTCTTAACCACTACACCACACTGGAGAGATAAGTTCATTCCGTAAAGCCCGATAAAATATATAATGAGAGATTAATAGAATTTCTCATTTGTTCTCTTTCCTGACTTCCCCATATTTTCGTTTCAGAAAATAGGATACAATAAGAGGACAGAGCTACTTCTAACACATTTAAGTCTCAAGAGGGAAGCTTGCAGTGGAACTTTTTGATGGCAAGAGCAGCTTAACTATGAAACCAAGTGGAGTCTTCCTTGCAGGAGGTCTTCAAGCAAAGAGTGGACAGATATCTCATGACAATGCTCTAGCTCTGGATTTCCTACACTAAGAAAGGATTTGGGATACATGGCCTACAAGAGTCCTCCAACTCCGTGGTCCAATGACTTCCTGTGGACAGGAATGTGACGCAACTGCCTGAAAAATTTCGCTAGTTCCATAAATATTTTTTTGCTTAGTGGTTTTTTTTTTATTTACAGTTTTGCATAATGTTTTGTGCAGGCAATTCTGCTGAAGATCCTCAAAGGAGTTGCTGCTGGTTTCTCCCCCATCCACCATGCTCCCCACACAACTAAACACCAATGAATACAGTGGGCATGGATAGGTTAAGTTTCCATTTCTAGCAAACACATTAAAAAAACAAAACAGTTTGCAGCCTAATAATCTAATTAACAAAGCAATGAACCAGAGATGTTATGGCTTCATCTTAATTTATGTTCATTAAGAGTTTTCTCTCCCCCCCCCCATTCTGATGATTCATTATCTCATAGGAAAACATTAGATCATCTGCTTTTTCCATGGTTGTCAGCAGCTAAACAAAAGTCTGAGAGCACAATCAACATATAAATCAATTTCCAATATACAATAAATCATACAGGGCAGGCCAATTAAATGATGGATGTTGTTTTTAAATAGGAATGGCGTGTATTGTTTGGGGATGTGTGTGATAGTCACAATCTGGGGGACAGCACAGAAGGGAAGACGGCAGGAAAGCGATGGGGACTGGGAATAACTTCCAGGGTGTCTCTTTTAGGAGCCATCAGGAATTAGTGATGCACGAGTCTCTCCCTTCTCCCTCTTTAAAAGTGGGACATGGGTTGTTTTGTTTCCAAGCCAAGCTGGATTTGATGCCCCAAACTCTTTCTCCCATGAGTCCTGTAACTCCCTTTCCCATCTACTCAGAACCCTTCAGTTCCCACTGTTGGCATCCGTCTGCCTCGGGAGACAATGGAGGAGTGAGACTTTAAGGGTGAAGTCTCACTGTTGGAAGGTTACAAGCTTGGAAAATAATGTGTAGGTAGTATCTGACTGTGGGGATAGCCAGCAGATGGGACGACCAGTAATCCCGGAGATCCTGCTCCCACTGCGTCGTGAAAGGGTCCACTGGCTATGATCTGAAGGTAGTTGTTGTGAGTTCTGAAGGTTGCTGAAGGTTTCCGAAGGTTTTCTGCAGGTATCTGAAGGTTCCGGAGGTCTCCGGAGAAAAAGATAGGCTAAGCTAGGTAGCGGCCAAAACTTAGAAGGCCAAATAAAAGCATTTTAAATAAAAGAAATAAAAACTAAGAGACTGCAGTCAATGGTGAAGAAGCTCTCAACTGCTCTGTGCGGCTGGTTTTATTTCCGGTTTCTCTCTCGTTTGTCACGTACTGATGTTCTCTCTAGCTTGTCTCGCGTGTTCTCCACACACGCTATAGAGAGTGGAGGCTATTTATTAAGAAATCAAACATCGTCACAACATTTACAAGAACCAATCACAACCTTGTCTCTAAGCTAAATTCTGAGCGGGAAACTATCTGCTGACCGTTACATTGGCCAAATTGGCGCACTTCGCCCAAATGCGGAGGGATCCATGCAGCAAACTCCCTGCTGGATCCTTTGCCCTTCCTTCCTAACGCGGAAGGTTACCTTAAAGTAAACACAAACAAACAGGTGCAGTAGCACCTTAAAACATATTCCCGCATCTGACTCCTACTAAATTAGCAAAAAATGTATAAGACAATTACAAATATTTGTTGGAGATGA
The DNA here is from genome assembly GCF_009819535.1 of Lacerta agilis. Classification (NCBI taxonomy): domain Eukaryota; kingdom Metazoa; phylum Chordata; class Lepidosauria; order Squamata; family Lacertidae; genus Lacerta; species Lacerta agilis. The sequence goes on from NC_046325.1 coordinate 45,511,411, forward strand.
GCTCTCACAGTTTAAAATGTTCCAGTTACAGGTAGGTAGCCGTCTTGGTCTGCCATAGTCAAAACAAAATAAAATTAAAAAATTCCTTCCAGTAGCACCTAACAAACTTAGTTGGTCTCTAAGGTGCTACTGGAAGGAATTGTTTAGTTTAAAATGTGGGTGCCCTTTGTGGGATCGCGCGTGGTGCTACAGTTCCCAGGGAGCTTAACGGCAAACGGGCTGGCTTCCCTTGCAGTGTTAATTTTTGGAGGTTCACGCCCAGCCTCAGTAATCAAGTTTCTTGCTGGGAGGTGGGGCCAGTCCGATTTATGAATAGGGGGCAGAGCCGACAATAGCCAGGCAGTCAGCTCTGGAGATTCACCCTCCCTACCCTCCCTTTGTTGAATATTTTCTTGTTTGCAGGTTAACTTTTTCTTCCTGTTTAGCAGGCACTGCTACGGTCTTTGACTGGTTGCTATTGAAGGACTGGGAAGAAATTTTCCTGCATTGGCAGGGTTTGTCTTCCCCGTAGCAATTCGTCACAACTTTGGTGGTTACTGCCTTGGGTGGAATCCTTTAAGGAGAAGAAGAAGAGTTTGGATTTGATATCCCGCTTTTCACTACCCGAAGGAGTCTCAAAGCGGCTAACATTCTCCTTTCCCTTCCTCCCCCACAACCAACACTCTGTGAGGTGAGTGGGGCTGAGAGACTTCAAAGAAGTGTGACTAGCCCAAGGTCACTCAGCAGCTGCATGTGGAGGAGTGGAGATGCGAACCCTGTTCCCCAGATTACGAGTCTACCGCTCTTAACCACTCCAGTCTTTTAGTCTTTTCTTCCCTATAATGGGGGGGGGGCATGAAGTGGTGACTCACCCACCCCCCTGCGGTGGCGATTCCAGGGTCCCCCTCTGAAAGGGGTTATATAATGGGGTGTCACTGGCCATACACTGAAAGGTTGTCAGTGAACTACCCTGCGTGCAGGGATATGGGCTGGGCTGCCTGCTACACTTAAGTCTCGCAGAGCACCCCCATATCCCATTTACCCTGATGTGCCCCATTTCCCCCTGGCTGGGGGGGCTGGCTGGGAGGGATACATGCCCAAGGCCTAAGCCAAGGTCTTCCTACATTCGGAAGTTTAATGAAGTTGTGGCCTAATTTTTAATTCCATAGTGTTGACAGAGCCTTTATTCCTTTCTTATGATCCCTCGGGGCTGGGGCTGTCGCGCTTGGTCACGCAATGTAAAGAACAAGAAGGTACCTTTTATCATATGTGGTGGACGTGTAAGGTAACAAAAGCATTCTGGGAAATGATATATAACGAAATGAAAAAAAAAATGTTTAAAATTGCCTTTATAAAGGAACCAGTCTTTTTTTATTAGGAATTGTAGGTACAGAGATTCCAAAGGAGCAGAAAATACTTTTTATATATGTAATGATGGCTGCACGGATGCTATGGAAAGAAGATAAAGTCCCGACCAAAGAAGAATGGCATATTAAGCTGTTGTACTATGCCGAAATGGTAAAACTGACCGGAAGGCTCGGGAACCAAGAAGACCAAAGTTTTAAGAAAGAATGGGAAAGATTTATAATGTATCCAAGAAAGCACCGTAAGCAAATGAAAACATTAGCAGGATTTTAATAACACTTGTGACGTCACAAATACATTGGACAATAGGGAGAGACTTAAAATATGGATGATGAAATAGTATGCAGTTGGAAATGTTGGCAATAGGACCCATGGAGAGGATGGAGGGAAGTCATGAGATTCAAAGGAATTTCTTAATTTGAGTATGTATTTGATATTGTTGTAATTTGTGAAATCAAATGAAAATTATTTACAAAAACAACATCACAAGTTTGAAGGCTACCTGAGGGAGAGCATTGTTGATGTTTTAAAGGTAAAAACTTATACACTAAAAATAATAAAAAAATAAAATCCCCCCCATGCTCTCAAATACTCTTCAAGCAGCAACCAGGCCCACTTTATTTAATAGACTGCCCATGGAAGGACCATATAGCATTACATCCTCTCAGAGTCATGTCAGGGAGTGCGCAAGGCAGAGGAGTGCAAATGTAATATACGAAGGCAAAGCGAGAACACAAATCACTCAGCCAACCCCGTAAAGTTTTCTAAAGGTAAAAGCAAGAATAGTTAAGCCCCTGTGAATATTTCACAGACTCTCCCCGCTGCCCTGCTTTCTGGCGACAGTGCTGGAAAAGAGTTTTGTGATACGTGGGCAAGGTGTTTGGTGCAGGACAAATCCAATTTGACGCTCGCCTGACCGGTCATGGCCTCAAGAACATGAAAGCACAGAAATGTTGCCAGCAGGCACACGGGCATGTGTCTCTACTGCGACTAAGGAGGGACAAACACAAACAGCACAAACAGCCCAGGAGACTCACAGCCCTGACCTTGCTATGGGGTAAGCTGGCCTTGCTCCAGGACGGCTGCATTTTGCGGTGCTGTTGTGTGCCCTTCACATCACAGAGCAAGGCTAGCCCACCCATAAGGCAAGCTGAGGCAACCAACTTGGGTGGCAGGATTCACTGGGGCAGCAGATCCGGCCTTCAAGGATCTTGAAGATCTTTACCCCCCCCCCCCCCGCCTTGTTCCTGACGTAGATCTTCACTCACCCCTTTTCCCCTGCCATGGCGGGGCCCACCATTTTGTGGTTCACCTCAAGTGCAAAAATGTATTGGGCTGGTCCTGTCACAGAGGTATTGGTAGAGGATAAAAATAGGCTGGTGTTGTTCCCAGGTTGGACCCCCCCCCATAGCTGTCAACTTTCCCCCTTTTTTAAGGGAAATTCCCTTATTCCGAATAGGATTCCTCACAAGAAAAGGGAAAAGTTGACATCTATGCCCCCTCCCCATTACTGTGCCATCAGTCTTCAGCCTGGAGCAGATATACCCCTTGTGTGCATCTACTTTCATTTAGATGTTTAATCAAATTAATTTTATTAATTTTCCAAATTATTACTACCACTACCAGCAACCCTTTTCTAAGGCAAGTATTACAAGTCTAATGGCACTCATATTTCCAGGCCTAGACTTGGCAGTGTCTCTACTGGAAAGAGTCCATGCTCATTTTATGTTTTCTCTGAAAGGAGCAAATACGATATTGCGCTGACATAAATTCCCTGTTTTGTTTTCTTATAATTTAGCTGTAGCTTTGGGATCTCACTGAGATGTTAATTCTCCAAGGTGCCAGAATTTAATTTTCACATTGAAACTTCACAGTCTGGTTCCCAAAGCACCGCCATTACTGAATGTGTGATGTAAACTTAATTGGAGCAATGATGATTTGAAGTTAATTTCTGTTTATCTGAAAGGAAACAGAACAAGAGATGTTTTGTCTAAAGACGGGTGATGGTGTCATCCACAGTGTCATTTTTTCCCACCTACTACTACAATTTTGTGTTAGCATATTTACAAAATACAGCCTCAGGCATGGAGTATTAAAACAAATAGCCAAACCAAAACTTAACTTGTTGATTAATAATATATTGTAACAGAATTTCCCCAGAGTAACTGTGCTAACAATAGAGTAAAATAATTACCATCACCAAGATTTTAAAAACTCCATCAGCATGCATGAAACTTCATATTGTAAGATAAGGAGGACCCAGTTTAGTGCACTGAGAGAAGTTCTAACACACAACTCCTTTCATACATACACAATGCATTGAAGACAACTAAATTTACTTACAAAAAACCCTCTTCTGCAAATTTGGTGAATGCAAATTCTCAGCGTATTTGCCAGTTGTCAAAATACTGGTTCACATTAAACTTCTGATGATATTTGTGTGACCTCACTTCCTCCAGCAACCCTGTGGCACCTACAAGACAGGGGACCTGAGGTCACCCCCAGAGATGGATTTAGGGCAGTGTAAGCAGTTGTCCTGCACAGGGCATCAAGCCGCGGAGGCACAACATTGAGAAGATCCATAATTGAGAAGATCCATTTCTGTGGGGACTAAATTTTGGCTGTGCACGGGGTGCTCTTTTACAAAATCTCAGGTAGATGTGCCCAGGTAGATGTGACCTGAGGCTGGGAGGTCCTTGAGAGTAAGCCTTGGCATGGTCATAGAATCATAGAATCATAGAGTTGGAAGAGACCACAAGGGCCATCCAGTCCAACCCCCTGCCAAGCAGGAAACACCATCAAAGCATTCCTGACAGATGGCTGTCAAGCCTCCGCTTAAAGACCTCCAAAGAAGGAGACTCCACCACACTCCTTGGCAGCAAATTCCACTGTCCAACAGTTCTTACTGTCAGGAAGTTCTTCCTAATGTTCAGGTGGAATCTTCTTTCTTGTAGTTTGAATCCATTGCCCCGTGTCCGCTTCTCTGGACCAGCAGAAAACAACCTTTCACCCTCCTCTATATGACATCCTTTTATATATTTGAACATGGCTATCATATCACCCCTTAACCTTCTCTTCTCCAGGCTAAACATACCCAGCTCCCTAAGCCGTTCCTCATAAGGCATCGTTTCCAGGCCTTTGACCATTTTGGTTGCCCTCCTCTGGATACGTTCCAGCTTGTCAGTGAATATACTGGATGTCAAACGAGAACTGAGGAAATTCATATTTAAAACCCCAGTCATGAAGCTCACTGGATTACCTTGGACCAGTCACAATTTCTTTTATGTATCGTCACCAGGTTGTTATGAGGATGAAATTGGAAGGGGGGGGATCCATGTATTCTTCTTTGTGCTCCTTCGAGGAAAAGCAGGGTATTAAAAATAAAATTAAAAGTTTTGTTTGCTATTATGCTATATTGTTTTGTGTTTTTATATTGTAAACCGCCCTGTGATCTTTGGATGAAGGGTGGTATTGAGAAGAAGAAGAAGAAGAAGAAGAAGAAGAAGAAGAAGAAGAAGAAGAAGTTTAGGTGCATAGTATTGTGCTGTCAATCAGGGAGTGAAGGACGTCAATAGGCAAATAGTATAAAAAAGCTACATGCAACCAGAACCCCAATTCAGCGACTTTCTAATTTAAATTCTTCACATAAATTTTGCAGGACTGAAGCAATTACTGAATGTATTTAACCAAGAGGACGCTTTTGAAACTAAGCCCCCTACCTTGCCTTAAGAAAATGCATAATATTATTTATATCTATATATTTATCTATAGGCTGGCATACACAGTTGTTGTGTCTTAAAAAGATTGACTTTAAAAGATGGCCAGGTCCTTCTCTTTTACAGAAGATCACAAGAACCATGTCTACATATCAATTGATTAGTTTGTGAGGTGGGTTGAGATGAGGCGAGTTAGATCAATGCCGAAGAGGAAGCTTCAACTTTTCCTTAAGCCGACTCATTTTGAGGCACCTGGAGGTTAATTTAATGGTTCTGAATAAACAGCTGGAGGCTTTAAAGATAGCAACAGGCGAAGAGAGTTACTCAGCAGGAAACATTCACCTTAATTTTTGCTCTCATCTCCAACTAGGGTATTAATAAATTGAAATTCCCTTTCCAACAATAATAATGGGGGTATTAACTGTAATGCAGCCAGGATTATACTTTACTGTTGTTCTTCCCCAGCTTCTGGAAACTGCGAGAGAGCCAGTGTGGTGTAGTGGTTAAGAGTGGTAGACTTGTAATCTGGTGAACCGGGTTCGCGTCTCCGCTCCTCCACATGCAGCTGCTGGGTGACCTTGGGCCAGTCACACTTTTCTGAAGTCTCTCAGCCCCACTCACCTCACAGAGTGTTTGTTGTGGGGGAGGAAGGGAAAGGAGAATGTTAGCCGCTTTGAGACTCCTTCGGGTAGTGCTAAAGTGGGATATCAAATCCAAACTCTTCTCCAACGTTTGCCCTGCAGGAGACAGCAGTCTCTTCTTTTCTCCCCCAACAACGGGAACGGTGTTGCATCATAATATAGAGATTTACCCTTGGACCATTTGTGTGGGACGGGAAGCCAGTGGAGTGCTTTGTTGCAGCTCTCCTACAGCTTGAATTAGCAGCAAAACTTGAGTAGGGTGTACAAAAAGTAACCCTCCCACACCTGGAATCCTAAATGTGTAACCTGCATACCACAATTACAGTAGCATTCAACTGGTAGTGGGTGGCCATGCAGGTAGGGACATCTTTTAGATGTTTTCTTTAAAATATTATGAAATGAAATGAATAATTGGAGAACTGGGTGCAAGCTAACAAAATGAATTTCAGTAGGGACAAATGTGAAGTTCTGCACTTAGGCAGGAAGAACCAGATGCACAAACATAGGATGGGGGACACCTGGCTTACTGGCAGTCCATGTGAAAAGGATCTTGTTGGACTACAAGCTTAACATGAGTCAGCAGTGTGATGCAGCAGCAAAAAAGGGAATGCTATTCTAGGCTGCAGAAGTACAGTATCCAGATCAAGGGAAGTAATACTACCACTCTATTCTGCCTTAGTCAGACCACACTTGGAATACTGTGTCCAATTCTGGGCACCACAATTTAAGAAGGTGTTGACAAGCTGGAACATGTGCCGAGGAAGGCAACCAAGATGATAAAGGGCCTGGAAACTAAGCCTTATGAGGAGCGCTTGAAGGAAAAGAGGAGACTGCGAGGATATATGATTGCTGTTGTTGTTGTTCAGTCGTGTCCGACTCTTCATGACCCCATGGACCAGAGCACGCCAGGCACGCCTATCCTTCACTGCCTCTCGCAGTTTGGCCAAACTCATGCTAGTCACTTCGAGAACACTGTCCAACCATCTCATCCTCTGTCGTCCCCTTCTCCTTGTGCCCTCATCTTTCCCAACATCAGGGTCTTTTCTAGGGAGTCTTTTCTTCTCATGAGGTGCCCAAAGTACTGGAGCCTCAACTTCAGGATCTGTCCTTCTAGTGAGCACTCAGGGCTGATTTCTTTAAGAATGGATAGGTTTGATCTTCTTGCAGTCCATGGGACTCTCAAGAGTCTCCTCCAGCACCATAATTCAAAAGCATCAATTCTTCAGCGATCAGCCTTCTTTATGGTCCAGCTCTCACTTCCGTACATTACTACTGGGAAAACCATAGCTTTAACTATGCGGACCTTTGTCGGCAGGGTGATGTCTTTGCTTTTTAAGATGCTGTCTAGGTTTGTCATTGCTTTTCTCCCAAGAAGCAGGCGTCTTCTAATTTCGTGACTGCTGTCACCATCTGCAGTGATCATGGAACCCAAGAAAGTGAAATCTCTCACTGCCTCCATTTCTTCCCTTTCTATTTGCCAGGAGGTGATGGGAACAGTGGCCATGATCTTAGTTTTTTTGATGTTGAGCTTCAGACCATATTTTGCACTCTCCTCTTTCACCCTCATTAAAAGGTTCTTTAATTCCTCCTCACTTTCTGCCATCAAGGTTGTATCATCAGCGTATCTGAGGTTGTTGATATTTTTTCCGGCAATCTTAATTCCAGTTTGGGATTCATCCAGCCCAGCCATGCACACGATGAATTCTGCATATAAGTTAAATAAGCAGGGAGACAATATAGCCACCTTCAAATATCTTAAGGGGTGTCAGATGGAGGAGGGAGCACGCATGTTTTCTCTTGCTCTGGAGGGTAGGGCTCGAACCAATGGCTTCAAGTTGCAAGAAAGGAGATTCCGACTAAACATCAGGAAGAACTTTCTGACAGTAAGAGCTGTTCAGCAGTGGAACAGACTCCCACGAGAGGTGGTGGACTCTCCTTCCTTGGAGGTTTTTAAACAGAGGTTGGATGGCCATCTGTCATGGATGCTTTAGCTGAGATTCCTGTATCACAGGGGGTTGGACTAGATGACCCTTGGGGTTCCTTCCAACTCTAAGATTCTATAATTCTAATAATAATAGTATTAATGACACTTAGACATTCCGTTGTTGCGAACGTAACCTAAGTTTAATGTGCCACTGGTCAATTAGCTTATATATCTGAGTTTCTAACACTGGGAGGCACCAAACAGGAACCAGAATCCCCTTCCTCATTCTATTAGTAATTTCAGGTATTGCAGGTATTAATATTGCACAGTTTGAAGTGAGTGGATGCATTAAAAAAACACTGTTCTTTTGGAATTAAGCATTGTCCCGACCCATAAGATATTATTCAAAATTTTACTTGCAGAACTGTCTTTAAAACACAACAAAAACATCAAAGATACATTAAAAAAATATCCACACAATATTTTCTGCTGTCCAGCACAGGCTCAGCATCTTAGAAAATATGAAATAATCCAAACAGACCAAGAGCAAAGGTCTCTCTCCTTCAGCATCCATTTTGCCTGGAACTGTTTTTTCTAGAGCAGTGGTGGCCAAACTCGGCCCTCCAGCTGTTTTGGGACTACATTTGCCATCATCCCTGACCATTGGTCCTGTTAGCTAGGGATGATGGGAGTTGTAGTCCCAAAACAGCTGAAGGGCCGAGTTTGGCCGCCACTGTCCTAGAGAGCTTTGTGTACATCTTAACTCCACAGAGTCTTGAGACCTAAGAACTCTAGCCACCACCCTTCCAAGATGGCGAATTTGCAACTCAATGCCTTTGTCACCTGATCTAAGGTTACAACACTCAAGTGTTTTCTAGCAGGAAAAAACAATAGTTAATTATCAACTTGTTAAAGATCAGAGACAGCTCAGTTTGCTTTTAATATATCCCCATGGAAAATCCCCATGTTAAAACCTTTTCACCAGTACACAATTAGCCAGTCAGTGTCAATTCAACCAATTATACTTAACATCATGGAAGTTTAGATAGGGAAACAGCAGGTAGAAAAAAGTTAAACCTCCTCCACCACACAACATTTCTCCAGTAAAGAGCTGGCTTTCCCACCCCACCTGCATATTCTTAGTTTTTAAAGGCAAGTTCCTAAATATATTGAATTACTACAATTCTCCCATGTCATATCTGTTTGGTACTCACGGCAGAAGTCTAGCTTTTTACATTTAAGAAGTAAGAAAAGACAAACAGCTTTGTCAGAAACAGAATAAATCAAGCCACACCTGCCCATTTTTCTTGTTTGCAGTCTATGTTCATGCCAGACAGATTTCTAAAACGTCATTGTTTGTTAAGACTGAAATGAATTCAGCTTATCCATTCATTTCCTTTACATCAAGGATCTTTAAAATGACATTTCTTTATTATCTGTGGCTGGATCTTAGATCAATGGAGTGTTTCGGTTCAGCTCAGCCACCCTAAAACGCATAAGCAAAGTTCCTTTGAACCTTTTAGGAGTTCTTTGATATGGTTTTCTGAAGGCTGCCTAAAGTTATTTAGGAGGGGTGTGTGTGTGTTTGAAGTGTCTTGGAAGCAGAGCCACAGCAGTGCTCTCTTTAATGAAAACACATCCTTTCCAAGCATACATTACCTGAGTGCTTAAGTCTTGCATTTTGCATGAGTTATGATAATATTTTCCAATGATCAAAAGGAGTCCTATCTTGTTCTCCAGACTTATTTAGTCTAAAATATGTACCATTAAAAGGAGCAATGGGCACGAGTATATTCTGCAGATCCTTTTTATCAGTCATCCGTCACATTTTCCAAAGATTTCCTTTATCTAGAAACTCACCCTGCTACCTGCATTTTGAAAGTATGCTAATTTGAGGGCAGAAGCGTGTCGCTGATTAGCAGCTATTTCCATTTCCTTTTAAGAATCTAGGTTTTCCTTTGATCATCTTTATAGCATATTTCTCTCCCTTGATGAGTTTGTAATATATTTTAAAAATAAAGTAAAATACATCTGCTTTGCTTGTTGCTAAAGTTCAATGAACTTGTTCAGCTGCAGAAAGGAAGCTTAATTGCACAATAGCAGTATATTAGTTTAAGATCACACAAACACCACGGAAGTGTATATACTTTTTTCCAGGTACCCCACCTTCAGAGGGTGAGGTTGATAATGACCAAGGGGCCTTCTGAGATGTGATATCCCTACTCAAAAAATGACCTTCCTGGGGAGATTCACCTGGCATGAATTAGATGTCCTTTCAGTGTCAGATGAAAAGTGTCATTCATTGACGCATTGTGTGTTTCTTAATCATATTCTTTAAAAAACGCTTTACATTTCTGCCAGTCTAATCTAATTAGCGTCTGTAAGCCTTATTGGCTGAAGTCATTGGGTATAAATTCTAAAATTAATCATCATCAATAGAAGCAATACTTCTAAAGTATTTCCTTGTCAGGGAACCAGAAAGAATTATTTGTGTTGGATTTTTCTGCATGCCTGAACCACTTTTTAAAAGGCAGAGTGCCTGAAAACATGAGTCAAACAAAGGTGAAAAGAGATTGAACGAATAACCAAATAGGGCTTAAACACTTCTGGGAAGTTTATTGTTTTCAATTTTAAGAATTCAAATATGAACATACTAATCACCTGACAAAAAATATTCAACTTGTCACTGAAGTGGGCCTCCTTACTCAGTGATTAGAAAGTAGGCAACATACTGTCAATATGGAAAGTAGTGTTCCAGGTGGGAGCCGCAGAATGACAGGCTTGTTAGTGTAGCATCTGTCCAGGGTAAATTGGTGGGAAGCAATATTAAATAAAATTAAGCACAGAGGAGCATAGAGAATAAAATGCCTTCTTGATAGGGGGCGGCTCAAGGCGTTTTGGCGCCTGAGGCGAAATGCTTTGCTGCCGCCCCTGTGATGTAAGGTAAAGGTAAAGGTACCCCTGGCCGTTAGGTCCAGTTGCGGACAGCTCTGGGGTTGCGGCGCTCATCTCGCTTTACTGGCCGAGGGAGACAGACTCTGCTGACCTGGAAGAGTTACCTCGAGTTGAGAACTTTGCCCCAGGATGAGAATGGAAATCATGTGCTGGCAGCACAGCGGCAGCAAGAGGCCCCATTAGCGAAAGCACACCTCTAGTTAAGAACAGTTTCAGGTTAAGAAGGGACCCCCGGAACGAATTAAGTTCTTAACTCGAGGTGACCCCCCCCCCCCCCGATGCTGTGTTCTCCCTCAACTCCTCTCTGGCTGGCAGTGGTGGGTCTTTGCCCAAAGTCTCCAAGCCTCTGCAGCCCCTTGGAGATAGCTCAGGCGAAAGGCTAGAGGAGGAGGAGTCCATCAACAGAAGCGGCTGGGGTTCCCTCCTCACGCGAAGAGCTGCTCTCCCAGTCCTCCTCCAGAGGAGGATCTCTTTCCCTGCCCTCCTCGTGAGCAGGACCTCCAACCAGCCCTTCCCCTCGAGTAGTCCTCCTGTCCCTCTCCTCCTTGCTCCTCCCAAGCAATATCCTTGCCCCGGCTCTCCTCCCGAGTAGGGCCTCCCCTCTCCCTCTCCTCGCGAGCAGCCAGGCAATCCCTGACAGTCGCTGACATGTCATCTTCCAGGCTTTGTTGGACTACAAATCCCATCATCCTTGGTTAGGACTGATGGAAGCTAAAGTCCACAATATCTGGAGTATATCATACTGGCTTCCCCCACTCTGTTCACCCCTTGCCAACAACATACACAATATTTTTGGCAAGCAGCTAATTCAAATTTTTTTTTTAAAAAAAATGTATTTTATTGGCTATACAGTGGTACCTCGGGTTACATACGCTTCAGGTTATATACGCTTCAGGTTACATACTCCGCTAACCCAGAAAGAACACTTCAGGTTAAGAACTTTGCTCCAGGATAAGAACAGAAATTGTGCTTTGGCGGTGCAGCGGCAGCGGGAGGCCCCATTAGCTAAAGTGGTACCTCAGGTTAAGAACAGTTTCAGGTTAAGAACGGACCTCCAGAACAAATTAAGTTCATAACCAGAGGTACCACTGTAAGATGATTAAAAGAAGCTAAAAACATACATACATATAAAACATCTGTGTGTTAAACAGAACCACACAAAGGAGGAAAGAACATGCAGCGAATAATACAAATATCAAACAATCCAGTCATTTATCTTTATTGAGAAGTTAATTAAAGGACAAATGAACAGGATGCTGTGACTTTTAATTAACTTGGTCTGTGCAATTTTGTACCCTGGCTCCTGAGTGCATTGTAAAATTAAAAGGCTGCCTAATTAGTTTTGCCCCTGCTGTGTATGGGCAGAAATGTCAGGAAAATCTCGGAGATCTGGTGTGAATTTGGGACACCCTTCCAAAATCAGGAAAAAAAACATACCTAGAGTTTGACCTGGTACATTGTCTGATTAGATTTGACACTGAGCTTTGACTAGTTATATATACAGGGCAGGCATGGGTCAAGGCCAATATTATAATAATAATAATAATAATAATAATAATAATAATAATAATAATAATAATTTATTATTTATACCCCGCCCATCTGGGCGGCCTCCAACAAATACCAAAATACAATACAAAGTCACAGTTTTAAAACTTCCCTAAACAGGGCTGCCTTTAGGTATTTTCTGAATGTCAGGTAGTTGTTTATTCCCTTGACTTCTGATGGGAGGGCGTTCCACAGGGTGGGCGCCACTACCGAGAAGGCTCTCTGCCTGGTTCCCTGTAGTTTTGCTTCTCGCAGTGAGGGAACCGACAGAAGGCCCTTGGTGCTGGATCTCAGTGTCCGGGCTGAATGATGGGGGTGGAGACGCTCCTTCAGGTATACAGGACCGAGGCCGTTTAGGGCTTTAAAGGTCAACACCAACACTTTGAATTGTGCTCGGAAACGTACTGGGAGCCAAAGCAGATCTCTCAGGACCAGTGTTATGTGGTCCCGGCGGCCACTCCCAGTCATCAGTCTAGCTGGCGCATTCTGGATTAATTGCAGTTTCCGGGTCACATTCAAAGGTAGCCCCACGTAGAGCGCATTGCAGTAGTCCAAGCGGGAGATAACCAGAGCATGCACCACTCTGGCAAGACAGTCTGCGGGCAGGTAGGGTCTCAGCCCTATGACCTGAAAGCAGTGTTGTTGAGTGTATTCTTCCTTGCAAAATTCCTCCCTCCCAAATATCTGAAATGCCTGCTTCTCTTTGTGCTTTTTATTTATTCTCAGTGCTTTCTCTCTCCCCTTTTTTAGGAGAAAAATGTACCAGTACTCACCATGAAGTTTTTGAAATACGTGTCACACTTTTAACATTTGAAGAAAAAGAAAGTGCCCCCAGGGGGGGAAAAGCACTGTTTATACCCCAGGTGATCTCCTGGTTAGACTACTGTAATGTGCTCGACATGAAGCTGCTCTTGAAAAACATTCAGAAATTTCAACCGCTGTAAAATGTTGCTGTCAGGTTAGTGACTAGGGTCAGGCATTCAATATCACACTTGTCTTGTTAGATCTACAGTAGTTGCTGGTTATATTCTGGGTTTAATTCAAAGTGTTGCTTTTGACCTTTAAGCCCTAAATGGATTGGGTAACTTCAGGGCCACCTGCATTCATATCTTCCTCCCTGCATATTCTGCTCAACACCTGAGGTCTTGCTCCAGATACCTTGGTGAAATGAGATGAGCAGAGGAAAACCACCTTTTCAGTGGCAGAACTCACTTTGCAAATGCCCTCCTGAGGGAACAGCATCAGGCCCTGGCACCTTATTCTTTGAGACATCAGAGAAGGATTAGGCTGTCCCAGAAGGCTTCTAATTAATCTTGGCTTTGCTATTTTACAGTCACTATATCCATAACTAGGACCCAGGTGGCGCTGTGGGTTAAACCACAGAGCCTAGAGCTTGCCGATCAGAAGGTCGGCGGTTCGAATCCCTGCCACGGGGTGAGCTCCCGTTGCTCGGTCCCAGCTCCTGCCCACCTAGCAGTTCAAAGTGCAAGTAGATAAATAGGGACCGCTCCAGCAGGAAGGTAAACGGCGTTTCCATGTGCTGCTCTGGTTTCACCAGAAGTGGCTTTGTCATGCTGGCCACATAACCCGGAAGCTGTCTGCAGACAAACGGTGGTTCCCTCGGCCTATAGAGCGAGATGAGCGCTGCAACCCCAGAGTCGTACACAACTGGACCTGATGGTCAGGGATCCCTTTACCTTTTACCTTTATATCCATAACTGATGCTTATTTTATCTTCATTTTCCTTTTTTTGTAATTGTGTACTTTGGAAAGTGGATGTTTTGGACTGGATCTATCATTACTGTGTGGTGTTTTTATTTAATAATATTTTTTATGGCAAGTTACATGGAATTCACTTTGTGTGGGGGAAACATTTTAAAGAATTCATATTTATTTGCCATTTTTGTACATAAACTTGAGCACCTTTGGGCTGGAAATCAGCTTGATGGTAATGTCCCCAACTCTGAATTTCCTAACATTTCTATCTCATTGATAACAATATACTTGCTGGAATATAGTCTTGCCATAAGGCTATTTTTGGCATGCTATTAAGAAAATGTCATCTCCGATGCAGCTGACAAGGACTGTGAGGCTGGGTTCTGATATTGATTGTAATGGATAATTGGTTTTTAAGATCAGAGGGATGTGGCTTCCCCTCATACACCTTCCCCTGGCCTTCTTGAAGCTCAGGTAGGAAGAGAATTTGCACAAAGCGGAGATGTCCTGGAATACTTCTGCCTTCTCCCATGTTTGGCATGGCGTTAGAAAGGCTGGGTGGGAGCAGAGCTCTGTCACAGATGTAGTGGTGACTTATGTAAGTTCAAGGTGCAGATTTTTGCATATAAAGCCATATACAGCTTAGAACCAGGATAACTTGAAATCACCTCAACCCTTATATACCCAATCAATCACTGCACTCTGCAGGTGAGGGCCTCCTGCAAATGCCACCTTATAAAGAGGTCCATATAATGCAGGGATTAGGCCTGCAGTACTTGTGGTGGCCAGGGACGCTGTGCTCTAAACCACTGAGCCTCTTGGGCTTGCCAACCAGAAGGTCGGCGGTTCGAATCCCCGCGACGGGGTGAGCTCCCTTTGCTCAGTCCCAGCTCCTGTCAACCGAGCAGTTCGAAAGTACGCCAAAAAGTGCAAGTAGATAACTAGGTGCCACTCCAGCGGGAAGGTAAATGGTGTTTCCATGCACTGCTCTGGTTTCGGTGTTCCGTTGCACCAGAAGCGGCTTAGTCAAGCTGGCCACATGACCCAGAAAAACTGTCTGCAGACAAACGCCAGCTCCCTCGGCCTGTAAAGCGAGATGAGCGCCGAAACCCCAGAGTCGTCTGCGACTGGACTTAACTGTCAGGGGTACCTTTACCTTCACCTTTTTAACCTTCCAGGGGTCCTTTACGTGTACCTTTACTTGTAGTGGCCACACTTTGCAATTCCCTCCCCCTTGTATATTAGACAGCTGCCTTCTCTATTTTAATATTTGTTGGAAGCTGCCCAGGGTGTCTGGGGTAAATATTTATTGGGTGCTGTAAGGACTTTCAGTGGTTGCTCATGAGAAATCAGTCAAACGCAGAAGTTCTAAAAACTAAGTTCTTTATTGTGCAGATATTTACAGTGGAGCAAAAGTTCAAACGTCCATCTCATCCCTCCACAGAGTCCGGGAATGAACCCTTCGGGTTCTTGGTCCAGCAAAAGAGGCGTGGGATTCTAAACCCCCGCCTCCCCCTTCCACGTCTTTCCTGTCTGCGAACTCGGGGCGTGGGAAACTGTCCCTGTTCCCTGCTTCCCCCTTGGTGCTCAGGCTCTGCGATCCCTTCACAGCCCCTGCGCCGACTTCCTGCCTCCAACTCCCCCTCCCCACTGAAGGAATGGTCACTTCCTCCTGAGGAGGGGGATGACGAACTGCTGAACAGAGGGGGTGGTTCCCTGTACTCCAAATGATCCTGGGATGCTACCAGCCGTGGGGAGGGGGGCTTCCTGACAGGCATATTGGGGTTCTTCCCAGGAAGTAGGTAGAATGCTCCTGGAATGCTCCAGCAGCAGACCAAACCACCAGTTGCTTTTGCTGGAAGGTTCTGCAGGGTGGATTTCATCCAGATTTGCTTCTATCCTTCCAACTCCAATTCTAGTGTAGAGTAGCTTTCACTCAGCAAGCCGAGCTCCTTGAAGTGTGAGATTAGCTGTGATGGGGATACCATTCTACTCTATTAAAACAGATGTGATGTTCATTAGAACTTCTAAATCAAACTTAGACTTGTGGCAAAGAGCATGAAGTTCTCTTGATTGCATGTGGGAAATCCCATGTTTTCAACACGCTCTTCCATTCTCAGGCTGGAAAGGTAATTTTCTTTTTCTCTCAGCTGCTGGCAGAGTAAATGGTTGCCTGCTCTCTAGACAAAACAAGAGCGGGGAAATGAATCTCTGAAATGCACATTAAGGTTTATTTATTTTTTTAAGAAGAGGAGGAAACAGATATTTCCCAATGAATGAATAAGCGAAGCTCTGTCAACAGTTTTTGTTTTTGTTTTTGTTTTGTCTTTTGTATCAGGCACATTAGAAAAAGCCCTTAATCATTTATTTCATTGGAAAGGACTATTCCGAAGCAATTACAATCTATCAGGTAAACAAACACATACATCAGAATTGTCTATACCTGTATATAGTTCTACTATAGACAATTGAAGTTAGAATGTTGCTCTGGTTTGGTTTGCCATTCTCTCACAACTTCCTGACAGGTTCCTTTGTATTCGTGCAAAATACAAAGAAAAGCCACCTGCATTTTATTTCAAAAACAGAATTGAGGCTGTGCAATTCAGAATGCCGCTTTTCTGTCCTTTATGTAGGATGGATTTGCCCCATCCCCATTCTAGAGGAAGCCTCAAGAGATCAGACCTGGGTGGAGGAGGGAGAACCTACTGGATCTTTTTAAGGGTGCCATCACCCGCAAACACACATCCCCCTGCAGTGTTATACCCACCTGCTCATTGAGAGATATGTAATTAGCTAGTTACCCATTGTGGGACTGAACAATAATTCCTAAAGTGATTTCACTACAACACACTCAAACTGAATTTGTGACTGTTGAGTTGGATAGTATTGATTCATCTGATTGGTGTCTCCTTGCCACAACAAGAAATGTAACGAGGACAGGGGTATTTTTGTCGTAGACTTAGGATAAGCATAGAAATTAATAAAGCCTAGGATTGTGATTATTTGTGGTGGGAAGGGAGAAATATAAGTTGAAAAGGAATTCCTGGGTAGCCTGGCCAATAAGGGAACAATGGAGAGCCATTGAGGGCCTATTGAGGGTCATTAACAAGACAAGGGCCCTGTTATTGTTGTTTAGTCCTCTCTGACTTCATGACCCCATGGATTCTAAGCTCCACTCCTGACATCTCTTGTTAAAAAGGATCTCAGTAGCAGCACTAGTATGGGAGGCGAGTGGCGCTGTGGTCTAAACCACTGAGCCTAGGGCTTGCTGATCAGAAGGTCGGCGGTTTGAATCCCCATGACGAGGTGAGCTCCCGTTGCTCGGTCCCAGCTCCTGCCAACCTAGCAGTTTGAAAGCACATCAAAGTGCAAGTACCGGTAGATAAATAGGTACCACTCTGGCGGGAAGGTAAACGGCATTTCCATGCACTGCTCTGGTTTCGCCAGAAGCGGCTTAGTCATGCCGGCCACATGACCTGGGGAAACTGTCTGCAGACAAACGCCAGCTCCCTTGGCCTATAGAGCGAGATGAGCGCCGCAACCCCAGAGTTGTCTGTGACTGGACCTAATGGTCAGGGGTCCTTTACCTTTTTAACAGCACTGGTAATGACCTCCTCCACCCAAGACCCTGCAGAATTTCTCCCAGTCAGAGTCAACAGCACTGGAACTAACACCATTTAGAGCCACACCGAATTTCTATATACTCTTCCTTCAAATCCCACCTTTCCTATGCGGCGTGTGGTTGACTTCCTTCATACAATACCTCACACACACCCCTGCAAAACCAAGTTTATTGATGTGCGACTTAATTTTGTGCATATTCTTCCTCATTGCCTTTTTCTCTTTTGTCTTCCCCTTCCCCTTCCTTGACATTTCTATTGTAAACTCGACCGGGCATGAGCCAGTCTTTTTCACTTGCCCCAGGAGCAGCCACCAAGTAGTGGCAGTGCCATTAGATGTGGCATCTCACCAGCACTGCCACTGCCACATACTGAGATGATGAAGGAGGTGGGGGCACGCTGGTAATAAGGTCAAGGCAGTTTGGGGGCTCCCAACTCACCCTGACCTTACCACTGCTCTGTCCCCTCACCATCCTGGTATACATGGCAGCACTTAACTTTCCTGTTGAGTATTTCTGTTGCCATGGAAAGTTGAAACACTCTGCCCCACACAATAATAGACACAGTATAGTGTTAGGCGAGGTGGTTTCTACAGTGTAAGTATTAAAACTTCACTACAGTGTGGGATCCATTGTGGTGTAGAGGTTAAGAGCGGTAGACTCGTAATCTGGTGAACCCGGTTCGTGTCTCTGCTCCTCCACATGCAGCTGCTGGGTGACCTTGGGCTAGTCGCACTTCTCTGAAGTCTCTCAGCCTCACTCACCTCACAGAGTGTTTGTTGTGGGGGAGGAAGGGAAAGGAGATGGTTAGCCACTTTGAGACTCCTTAAAAAGGTAAAGGTAAAGGTAAAGGTAAAGGGACCCCTGACCATTAGGTCCAGTCATGTCCGACTCTGGGGTTGCGCCACTCATCTCGTGTTACTGAGGCTCCTTAGGGTAGTGATAAAGCGGAGTATCAAATCCAAATTCTTCTTCCTCTTCTTCTTCTTTTTCTTCTTCTTCAGTTTTACCTTTAATTTCATCTCCTTTGTTTGTCACCTTGAAAGTCTCCGAAATGATAAAGCACTATGGTAGCTTCTTTATCACTAAGGAAAACTTTACTTCATGGTTGTCACCTGAGCTTTCTAGAACTGACTGTCCTTCATACTTTTCCAGACATCAAGAGGACAGGAAAACCATAAGCAATCAGCAAGGGTTTTCTCTTTATCACCAGTAAATGTTGCCAAAAAAAGATAAATAAATAGTTTTAAATAACATTAAACGGGGGCGGGCAACAACCTCACCAACAACAAAATGACGAAAAATAAATAAGCCTCAATTCTTAAAGACCACTAGAACAGCTAAAGATCATTCAGTTAGTTCCTATTCTGAGCTTTGTACAATTCAGCTCAGCAAATGCTAGCAGGAGGCTCACCCACATTAACTGAAACTCGCTATGCCCTGTGGCAACACCTAAAAGCAAGAGGTGTTAAAAACATCATAAACCCATCACCTCCTACACACTGGGGTATTTTTTACTCCAGAAGGTCAGAGTTGTAAGAAGAATTTGCACTGCTTAAGCCAAATCAAGATGAGTGGCACTGCAAGCTGAAAAAGAATTTCATTAAATAGCTTTCTCTCGTGAAGCATTTCTAAATATTCTTGGCTCAGATATATCTCTGCTTGTGTCACCCCAAGACACAGAAATGGAGAAGGCATCTAAATGTTTAGCCATCTGCAACACAATGCATCGAATGATTTGGTGGTGGCGAAGCTTCTGGCTGTGGTTGGCTGAGCTGCCCTAATGCCTAATAATAATAATAATAATAATAATAATAATAATAATAATTTATTTATACCCCACCCATTTGGCTAGGTTTCCCAGGGGCGGTCCTAGATAAGGTCAGGCAGAAGGTTTTTTTGGAGATGGGTAGAAGGAAGGAAGGAGGTGGAAGGTATGTGAAAACGAAGATGAGCAAGATTTCCCCCTCTTGCACCAGATTATTCAATGTCTTCTTAAAATAAACCTGATGGTTTCCTGAGCCAATTGGAAGCCTGGAGGAAAGGACAAACTATGTCAAAAAGGACTCCCTCCAAGAGCCCCTTGCAGAGGGGCTTTTGACCTCCCCAGTTGTACCAGGGGCATTTTTTCACCGTAGCCTCCAAACCAGAGGAAAGTCTCTGATTCGTAGCCTCATGGGCTGCTTTGAAAAGCTGCCACCAGGAAACTGCCCCTCAGATTCTGAAGAGGAGGAGGCAGCAAAACTGGAGGTGAGACACATCTGAAGTTGCAGGACCCCAGATACACTGTTGTTGTTTAGTCGTTTAGTCATGTCCGACTCAATCAATTCTTCGGCGATCAGCCTTCTTTATGGTCCAGCTCTCACTTCCATACATTACTACTGGGAAAACCATAGCTTTAACTATACGGACCTTTGTCGGCAAGGTCTCTGCTTTTAAAAATGCTGTCATAGGTTCAACAGATACACCAAAGAGAACTAATTGATCCAACCAAGCTTTTCTAAGCCTCTGTCTCCAGGCTACTTTTTCAGGCTCCACCCCCTTCAAGGTTTTAAAGGGACAACCCTTACCTCTCTTGCATTCAGGGGTCAGCAAACTTTTTCAGCAGGGGGCCGGTCCACTGTCCCTCAGACCTTGTGGGGGTGCCGGACTATATTTTGGGAAAAAAATATGAATGAATTTCTATGCCCCACAAATAACCCAGGGGTGCATTTTTAATAAAAGCACGCATTCTACTCATGTAAAAACACACTGATTCCCAGATCATCCGCGGGCCGGATTTAAAAGGTGATTGGGCCGGATCTGACCCCCGGGCCTTAGGTTGCCTATCCATGTATTAAACTATTTTCATGTTTGCAGCTCTAATTGCTTTATAATCAGAATAAAATGTATCTCAATCCTTTCACTGTTCTCCAAATACTGTATGCTATTAGCATTTGCTAGGCTTCTATCACAATTAGAGACCTGTTAAATTGTTTGAAGTGATATTTAAATGTACAAGATGTTTTTGGAATGGGAGACAAACAATGAACAAGGGAAATGTTCAGTGATACACTGGGCAAATAGATATTGGTCATAATGTAAAAATGGAAGCATGGGAACAATTATGGAATACGGATATAAAATTTGCAGCATGTTATGTGAAATTATGTGAAAATGCTATATAGATGGTACCTAACACCTAGTAGATTGGCAAAAATGTATAAATCAAAGTCAAATAAGTGTTGGAAATGTGAAGAGAAAGAACGAACCTTTTCATATGTGGTGGCCTTGTAATAAGGTTAAAGATTACTGGGAAATGATGTGTAATGAATTGAAAAAGATCTTTAAGATAAAATTTGTAAAAACAACAACAACAACAACAACACAGAAGCGTTTACCTTGAGAATTATGGGATTAGAACTACCTAAACAGTATAGAAATCTATTTACATATGTGTCTACAGCTGCAAGAATGTTATTTGCCCAAAAGTGAAAGGATGAAGATGTCCCAACGAAGGAGAATGGATACAGAAACTAATGGGGTATGCAGAAATGGCAAAACTTACCGGAAGAATAAGAAATCAAGACAACAAACTTTTTAGAAAGGAATGGAAATGATTTATTGAGCATTTACAAACAAATTGTAAACAGATCGAGACATTGGCAGGATTATTGTAACAACCTGCAGTTATATATATGAGAGAAACAGATGAGTAAAAGAATAATTTAAGGTAATGTGAAGCACGCAGGAAAGGACAAAAATAAATGTATGGAACCGCAGAAAGAGGGGGAAGGGAGTTGAAGTTGAAAATGTTAAAATTATGGTTAAATAATTGTTGTATATAAATGAAGATTATATATATATATATATATATATATATATATATATATATATATATAAGCATTTGCTAGGCTTCTGGGTTTACTGTGGTGGTTTCTTTATATGGGGTTCAGGCAGACTGTTTTTTGTGAGAATGAAAAAAATGAAGAGTATCAGAAGGGTGGTCTGAGTGATGAGGGCCGAGAAATTGAAGAAGCAGTGATTCCATGAGGCAAAGGCAGATAGAGAGGAATGCTAGAGTGGTGGAAGGAAAGAGACCATATAGAAACCACACTTTAATATCCCATGCACAGATTAGTATGAGGTGCATGAAAACGTCATTTATCACGTGGCTGTGCAGTTTGTCGCAGCACTTCAGGATGTATAACACGGAGAGCCCTCCCTACCAACGATGTTGTGATGATAACCATGTAATAAATTGCAGGGCCATGGGATAAAATACATTTATCATGAATCTCTGGTTCAGCCAGCACTGACCACACATCCGTCTCTCTCAGGAACACAGACAGCATTGTAAACAACCATAAAGAAAATCACTTCTTGTTCTTTCCCCCCCCACTTCTTTCTTTTTAAGTATTGAGCAAAAATGGCCAGTTCTCCGGCCTATTTGTGGGTGGGAAAATGAGAAGCTCATTTTGCCAGAGTTTATCCATGGAGCATATTTCTCCAATTTTCCTCTGATAAATTTCAGCTCAGTTAATTAACTCTATTGTTAGAGCCCCCCACAGAAAATTCTCAGAAAAGATGGGCTCCACCTCTGATCCAGAGGTCCTGATGCAGCAGAAGCATTCACACAGAACCACCGAGGAGAAGGGACAACCAACTGGAACTCTGACTCTGCAGGTAGAAAGAGATCTAAAGTTTATTAAAGGAGGAACTGGAGGCAGCCTATCCCATTTCACCACCTGAGGAAAAACAGAGAGGTTTCCCCAACACCACTGATGCCTAGCTTACTGCAGTCAGGGGCGGAGTGAGAGGGGCGTAGGGGGCGGTCCACCCTGGGTACCACCCTAGGGGGGTGACACTCGGGGCAGGGCCCCACCCCCGCGATCAGTGCCTCCAAAGCCAGTGCATGTGTGGCACGGCAACTTTTAAGGCTACAGCGCACGAACAGCAGCACAGCGTCTGTGCTGCTGTTCGTGTGCTGCAGCCTTAAAACTTGCCGAGCCACCACACGGTCGGAAGGGGTGCCAGCAGCTCGCGCCTGCCATCTTGAGTGGACTGCGCATGTCCCCACATGCACAGTCCACCCGGGATGCTGTGCGCGTGCCGTGACATCACGGCGTATGTGTTGTGACGTCAGGGCGCGGGCACGCTAGCGAGCTGCACCCCGCTCCCAAGGGATCTTGCTCTGGTCAGAGATTGGGGTTGCATGCAACAATATTGTTATACGAGTCAGTCATCGAAGAGCCACTTCACACATAATTTTGTCTTCTATATGCGTACCTAATAGGATCTAAGTGTGCACTTAAAAATAGAACATGTTTTGCAAACATTTATTTATTATGTGAATTTGCAGGCCTCATCAAAATCGCTCACTAGCTTGTTGATGGTAATGGGCCCTCTGGTGAATGAACTGAAGTGATAATGAGGTGCTGAAATTTTACCATTATTCATGGCAGGTTAGCTCAAATCTAAAAGGTGTGCTGATGGGAAGCAGTGGAGCCAGCCACTCTGTAGAATTTTCATTCATCTATCCTATCAGTCAAGTTTGGAGGTTACAACCAATGGTCATTACAATATAAATCACAGAAGATGATATAAAAAATTAGCTGAAAGGAGATTAAAAATACAGATAACCCAATGAATGTTGTAAGATTTGTCTCTGAAAATGACTTTTGCAACCAAACCTGTTTTGAGTCAGAAAATGGCTCATAGCTTTCCAGCAGATAGCACATATAACCAATTCTATCAGCACCTGCCTTCCCAATACTGAGCATCTCTGACAATTCCTGAGTTGGGGAAAGCTCTGCTGCCAGTCTTTCACCACACCATAGCTGTCAACTTTTCCCTTTTCTTGCGAAGAATTCTATTCATAATAAGGTAATTTCCCTTTAAAAAAAGGGAAGAGTTGACAGCTATGCACCACACTGAACTCCCCATACCTCCTGAGGGAGTCCAGTCCACTGTTGAACAGATTTTACTGTCAGAAAGAACTTTATTTAGCCGGAATTTTCTTTCTTGTAACTTGAGAGCCAGTGTGGTGTAGTGGTTAAGAGCAGTAAACTCATAATCTGGGGAACCGGGTTCGCGTCTCCGCTCCTCCACATGCAGCTGCTGGGTGACCTTGGGCTAGTCACACTTCTTTGAAGTCTCTCAGCCTCACACACCTCACAGAGTGTTTGTTGTGGGGGAGGAAGGGAAAGCAGAATGTTAGCTGCTTTGAGACTCCTTAGGGCAGTGTTTTTCAACCACTGTTCCGCGGCACACTAGTGTGCCGCGAGATGTTGCCTGGTGTGCCGTGGGAAAAATTGAAAATTTCAAGAGAATTACTTTATATATAGTCAATATAGGCACAGAGTTTAATTTTTTAACATTTTCTAATGGTGGTGTGCCTCGTGATTTTTTTTCATGAAACAAGTGTGCCTTTGCCCAAAAAAGGTTGAAAAACACTGCCTTAGGGTAGTGATAAAGCGGGATATCAAATCCAAATTCTTCTTCTTCTTCTTCTTGAAGCCTGTGGTTCAGGTCCCACCCTCCAGAGCAAGAGAAAACAAGCTTCCTCCATCTTCCCTATGACATCTCTTTAGTTACTTGAAGGTGGCTGTCCTATCTCCTCCCAGTCTATACTTTTCCAGGCTAAACAGGCCAACTCCCTCAACGATTCTTCATAAAGCTTCTTCTAGACCCTTGATCAACTTTGTTGCCCTCCTCTGCACACGTTCCAACTTGTCAATATCCTTCTTAAATTGTGGTGACCAGAACTGGACACAGAACTCCAGGTGTGGTGGAGAGTTCTGGCACCTCTTTTTCTAGAAAAAAATAGCACTTTTTCTAGAAAAAAAGCCTTATTGAAATCAAGATACACTACATCTACATCATTGTATCTCTCTGTCTCTCTGGCATGACTTGTTTTTGAGAAACTCATGTTGAATCTTGGTAATCACTGCATCCTTTTCTTAAATGTTCACAGACGATCTGTTTATCGGTTCCAGGACCTCTTTCCTGTTATCAATTTCAAGCTCACTCGGTCAGTAGTTACCTGGATCTTCTTTTTCTTACTTTTTGAAGATGGGGACAATATTTGCCCACCTCCAGTCTGCAGGGACCTCACCTGTTTTCCAAGAATTCTCAAAGATTATAGACGGAGACCCTGAGATTACACCCACAACCTCCTTTAGTACCACAACTTTTCCTATCTTGGATTGATCATTAATGAAACATGGACACATATGTAAAACTTAAAAACAGGGCACACACACACCCATACACTCACACTTATTCTCTCTCACACACATATGCATACAGTTTTTAAAAATTTGAAGCTGCAACACTGACCAAAAAACTGTAACATGAAGCACAGGTGTTTTTTTTTTTTAACTAAATAAAAATAAATAACGACATTCCATGCATCCCTTGATTGAATAAAGCCTGAGTTCTTTGCAAAGTGTTTATCTGTGTTGATGAATGCATTTAATGTTATTAGGTTATCATGGCAGGACTAGACTTCACAGCAGGCGTGTAGAAATTAATGTCTGACTACCAAGCCCAGCCATAATTTGTAGACTGCTGCAAGTATCCTTGTCAGGGAGCCAGGACGGTCTGTATCTCCCACTTGATGGAAAGCATGGACTTGGCGCCTTGTGATGTGCTAAACGCTGCTAGCTGTCCATAAGGCTTTATTTATAGCATTGCACAAGGGTGAGCAAATATTTCCACCTAAAGGAAAACTAAAGCAACCATCTATACAGTTTAAGATCAATTGCTGTTCTCATAAACATTAAAATGTATTTGATTAGAGGTGTGCTTTTTTGTTTTAAAAAAATCATTTGTTACGTGAATGAGGGCAAAATGAAACCCACTCAAAAGACTGTGTGAGAAAGAAAAAATTCTAAAAAAAATTGGGGGGGGGAGGATTGCAAATAGTTGGTAAAGGGTTCTACTTTTACTTCTTTTTTAAAATTAGGCTAACAACAATTAACTGATTGATAGATTGTATGACTGTGGAAATGGATAAAAGCCCCCCCCCATCCAAACAATGACTATCCTCAGTGCAGGTAAGAAAAAAAAATAATTTTAATTTTTATCATCTACAATACTGTCTTATTTATTTCATAGTACAGTACATTGATTATTGCTTTCATTTTATGGACCAATGGTCTTGTTAGATAGTAAAATTCATGCTCATTCACCTCTCATCTTCCTTAGCATGAGAAGGCTTATTGTGCAACTTCTATACCCCAAACCACCCACTCAGTCAAGAAATGCCACCTTCAAGGAATGGACGGAGATATAGAAAGGGCCCTTTGGCAACCCATTCCATACAATGGTACTAGTGCATGCAAAATCCATCACCATTAAGGTCTGCTAGAATTCCTCCATCTGTGGCTGCTGTGCCCATATTGCATGCATGCAGCCCAATAAAAACTACTCCATATAACCATTCACTTGTGTGGAATAAAAGAAGGCCTTTAAACATCTTTTATCTCCCCATAAAGTCCTTGCAAAATGCAATATTGGCACCTCCTTTTGCTTTTGGAATCTGCTGTGATCACTAGCTCCCCGCGCTACTTTAGTAAAATGTTGCTTAGTTGTGTTGGATGCTGTTTTGAGCCCCCATGAGTTCAGGATGAAAACATTTTGATCGAAACAAAATAAAAATGAATATATTGAGTAAAAACCACCAAGGAAGGAGCTGTGTGGATATTTCGAGGAAGATTATTCAGTCCAGCAGCTGATCCCAAGTGCTGCTGTAACTAAAAACGGTTCTGCTCATGGCAGTATCCAATTTAACTCCTATTAAATAAGCTACTCTGGGAAGAACCTCATTAGACGTTCTCCCCAGACAGCCTAGTGCTTGCAGTTATTGAACCAACGTTTCTTTCCATTCCCACTTGCAAACTCCGAACAAGAACTCCGAACAAGAACTCAGACATTCTTAAATAGGATTTGTGTAAGGGGCAAGTGGCTGTGTCTATTGGCTCCAAACACACAGGATTTCCTGGTCACTGGAGGTGGGGAACATTATAAGTGCATTTAGCCACACTGTTTTACAACCACCCGTCCGATCTTCTCACTCAACTTGGAAAGGCCTCCATGATTGTTTCATGAGTACAATTCAGAGACACCCAAAAGGGTCTTGTGTCTTGCCATTATTATTTTTTTACCTTAACACCTCTTCATAATATCCTTCTGTCGCTGAATCAACAAGTACAACATAATCTGCAAAATATGGGTGTGTCTTTTCTTTGTGTTGAAATAATCATTAACGCTTCGTGTAAAAACTCTATTGGTTGTGGAGGCACCTGCCTGTGGTCCAGCTCCTGATTCCAAGTGCCAGAAACAATTGCCCTATGGAGACGGAGGAGGAGGAGGAGGAGGAGGAGGAGGAGGAGGAGGAGGAGAAGGAGGAGGAGGAGGAGGAGGAGGAGGAGGAGGAGAAGGAGGAGGAGGAGGAGGAGGAGGAGGAGGAGGAGGAGGAGAAGGAGAAGGAGAATATAATAATAATAATATTTTTTTATTTGTAAACCGCCTTTCTATCTTATGATACTCAAGGCGGTTTACAAGCAGAAGAAACAAAAAAAAAATGTACATCTTATAACAATCTAATGCAATACAAAAATGAGATAATAAAACAAAACTTTAAAATAAGCAACCTACATCAAAAAGTAACATTCAACAATTATTAGAGTAACACAAAATAATATCAACATATAAAAGTTAAACAGAAATCCACTCAACATTTACAATAAACAATTTCTAAACTAATCAATAAAACAACGGCAAGCCACAGTACATAAAATAATACAATACAAATTGAGAAGCAAAGACTAGAGGGCGGGGCAAGGCAGATGGAAGGAGGCCTTGCCTGATGGAGTCTCTCTCCTCACAGTTCTTCCTCCAGGACCAGCTTCCTTAGGAGGACTCCCAGGGCCAGGGGATGGGGTCTCAAAGTGGCTAACAATCTCCTTTCCCTTCCTCCCCCACAAAAAAATACTCTGTGAGGTGAGTGAGGCTGCTATGTGCCCACTAAGTGATATACTACCATTCCATCTAACCACAAAAGGCTTGAGGGTGGAGGAGACATATGCTGGCCACAGCTGGCCTTCTTTCTGCTGCTGGTTAACCCTAGCAGAAGCCTTTGCCACCACGCTTGAGCTATTCCTGCTGCAGATTCTGCTGCTGTAACTAGGAAAGATTGAAGGAGACTAAACTCACTAGCTACAGCCACTGTATCTCTGTCCTCTGTCCTTGCTTATTCCCATGTGGGCCAGCTAGACTGGGAAGGCCAGTGTCCACAAAGCTTCATAAAGACCCATTAAAGTAGCCACACTAGGGATTGAAAGATCAGTCAGTTTTGGTCTTCTCAGCTTCTCATTCTTCCAGTCTTAAATTCCGTTCTCCACGTTCCTGCAACAATGCAACATTCCTTCCTTCCTTCCTTCCTTCCTTCCTTCCTTCCTTCCTTCCTTCCTAATCCTCCTGTTGTACATCAACCCTTTTCTTTCCCCCAATGCTGGCAGGGGTACTCAGTTACTGAATCATATATTCATTTATGGTGGGGATGTGAAAAAATGCAAACATTTTGGTCTGCGGTTTTTAAAGAAATCGATACAATTTTTGGAAACCTTATATCATCCCTTCTCCACAGCTTCCACTGTTATCTGTTTTTGAGGAAGCTCATCTTAATATACATAATAAAGAGCTAATTGTTCATTTTTGGATGGCCGCTAGAGCAACAATGGCTCCTTTTTGGAGACCTCTGAATTCTTCATTTGTATTCCGAAGTTTGGGAACTTGCTTTATTTAAAAAGTTGACCAACAAACTACACATCTCTGTGGGGCAATGTAAAAGGGGTATATTTGCAGAGGTTTGGTTTGATTTTATTACACGTCAATAAGGAAGAATACGGCCTGTCACCATCTGCTTATCAATAGATTTGATTGATTCAGTAATGTATGATATTATTCCTTTTTAATATTCATCCCAACCATGATGGTAACAGGTTTCATTCTATTCTATGCTTAAAAGTATAATTAAGCTATTTTTATTGTACCTGTCTGTTGTGTAATTGTACCTGTCTGTTGTGCAAACCACCACAAAATGGCTAATAAATGTAAAAAGGAATTTACTAGAATGATAACTGAATGAAGATTGACTAATAACCATTCAAACAAGCAAAAATATATTACAATGCCATGTGCAGATCAATACTGGTTCTGCCAAAAACATGGAATGAATTATATGCCCGGTGAACATTTCAATGTCTGAATAACTGAACCATTCAACAAGTGGAAACTTTGGACCTACTGAAGAACTCTCCATTTAGTTCATCTTTAACAAACTTCCTTGAACCTTCTGTTGGCATCAAGATACTGTTCAGTGCTTAGCCACTTGTTGAATGGTTCAGTTATTCAGACATTGAAACATTCACCGTGCATATAATTCCTTCCAAGTTTTGGGCAAAACCAGTATTGATCTGCACATGGCATTGTAATATGTTTTTGCTTGTTTGAATGGTTATTAATCAATCTTCATTCAGTTATCATTCTAGTAAAGGTAAAGGTAAAGGGAACCCTGACCATTAGGTCCAGTCGTGTCCGACTCTGGGGTTGCGGTGCTCATCTCGCATTACTGGCCGAGGGAGCCAGCATACAGCTTCCAGGTCATGTGGCCAGCATGACAAAGATGCTTCTGGCGAATCAGAGCAGCGCACGGAAGCGCCGTTTACCTTCCCGCCGGAGTGGTACCTATTTATCTACTTGCACTTTTGATGTGCTTTCAAACTGGTAGGTGGGCAGGAGCTGGGACCGATCATTGGGAGCTCACCACATCGTGGGGATTTGAACCGCCGACCTTCTGGTCAGCAAGCCCTAGGCTCAGTGGTTTAGACCACAGCACCACCCGCATCCCTATCATTCTAGTAAATTCTAGCAAATTCCCTTTTACATTTATTAGCCAGTTTGTGGTGGTTTGGTTTGGTTTGGTTTAGTGTCATATTATTATCACCACTGTGATACTTTGTGTAGTATGTCTCCAAAGACATCACCCCCACCTAAAAAAAGCCTTCAAAAGGTAGGACCTAGAGAACAAAGGGTTCTAGCCAGTGCATGTGGAAGAATGCAATGCTATGGTTTGTTTTATACAATATGGCGATAATATCAGTCTTTAAAAGTGTTCCCTTCTCTTTTTTTTGTAATAGCCTAGATTGGCACCATTCTTCATTCAAAATCTCCTTCAATATGCCAGGGTTATTAAAACAATAGTAAAAGCAGCTTAACAGATTTGAGTAATATGAAATTAAATCCCAAGCCAAAATCTTTATTTGCTTACTCGTCTATCCCATCTTGTCAAGAGGATTATGAATAAAGAAGTCAGTGCATAGCCCTCTTCCTGAAATTTCTGAGCAAATAAGAAAAGCTGTCTAAGGATATCTTTATCCAAATTTCCCAATCTGTACTGTAATGCAGTAGCAGACCTGAGCGTGATTGGCAGCGAAAGCAGCCTGTGGAAGGGACTTATTGCACTGCCAAAATGTCACAGGTGGGCAGCTGACGCTGAAAGTTTTCTGGCTGCAACTGGCTGAACTTTTCAGAACCCACAGAGGGAGGAATGTGCGGAGAAGCCTAAGGAAAGAAAGGTGAGCAAAAAGTGGGGAACACTTTGGAAAGGAGGATCGGAGGAAGAAGAGAAGAATAGAAGAGTTTGGATTTGATATCCCGCTTTATCACTACCCGAAGGAGTCTCAAAGCGGCTAACATTCTCCTTTCCCTTCTTCCCCCACAACAAACACTCTGTGAGGTGAGTGGGGCTGAGAGACTTCAGAGAAGTGTGACTAGCCCAAGGTCACCGAACAGCTGCATGTGGAGGAGCGGAGACGCGAACCCGGTTCCCCAGATTACGAGTCTACCGCTCTTAACCACTACACCACAATGGAGGGGGACATTTATAGTAATGAGGGAAAGAAGAGAGCAGAACCTACACATAAAGGAAGTTGCATATTAATGTGAGAGATAATTAAGGCTGACGTTTGCATATTGATTTGAAATAAGCAGCCAGATTCTTAGTTGCAGGTCTCTAAGGCTGTTAGAGTTGTTTGGCAGAATCCCTGATCTGGACCTTGTGTAGAAATAATGAGCTTTCCATCCCAATAATGAATTTCAAAGCTTTACAGCAGAGCAGTCTTAAATCCAGTTACAATACGTTACAAGAACAAAATACAAAGGTGGAATCTACACACATATTTAAAAAAAAACACAGTGAAAATGTTTTTTTAAAAAAAATACATTGAATTTTGCACAGCTCACTGTCGCCATCTAGTCTCACATTTGTGTATTGCGCTTTACAACATATTTAAAACGTTTTCTTTGCAGCCGTGTAGCCGAGTCCAAAGTAACACATTGCACTCAAGCAATGTGGTTCAGTCCATCAGATATCAAGGAAATAAACAGCTATCCTATCTTTAAGAGACATCTGAAGGCAGCCCTGTTTAGGGACATTTTTAATATTTAATGCTGTATTGTTTTAACATTCATTTGGGAGCTGCCCAGAGTGGCTGGGAAAGCTCAGCCAGATGGGCGGGGTACAAATAATAAATTATTATTAAATTATTATTATATAAGTCCTTTATGCAGTTCAGTAAACTTTCCTCTCTTTGGTCCCAGAGAGAGAGAGACTCCATTATGCTCAAAGATTCTTCCCACAATGCGCTGAGCTGGTGATCTCTCTGTCCTGGCTTCTCACAAAACAGAGACACTGACATCTCAGATATCAATTTCCTGCTGATAAATGCTACTTGGGTTTACTGTATTAACTGTAGTAAAAGATCCTGCCTAATGCAAACTTTTCTTCACAGCATTTTAAATAAAATGCATTCAAACACAGCATTTTACGTACATTAAACTTATGAGTCACATAGTCAAGCAGCAATGTCAGAAATACAGTTATGCTCGTGTTTCTAAAATGCCTGATTTCCAGCGAAACATGGAAGACCTTCTGCACACTAGCACTGGTGCAGATTCATGCCTCAAAGCATTTCACAATTCAAAAGACTTAGGCTTGCCAAGTTCCACACTGAAACTCAGAAGCAGAGGAGAAAAGCCGGAGAGCTAAGAAGCAGTGTCTCATAAATCAGATGATGTAGTCTGGTGGGATGGAGGTGAGGCTTAGTGGAGGTAGCAGATAGAACTTGGTGTGTCTGGCAGCAGAACTTGGTGGTCCAAGAGGATAAACATGTGAATATAGCAAAAGTTCTCATTTAGACATTCATTTTGTCTCCTCATTCTAAGATTTTGTCTCCTGGATAATAATAATAATAATAATAATAATAATAATAATAATAATAATAATATTTATTACTTATACCCCACCCATGTGGCCAGGTATGCCCAGCAACTCTGGGCAGCTCCTAACAGAATATTAAAAACCCAATAAAACTTCCCTAAACAGTAGTGCCTTCAGATGTCTTCTAAAAGTCAGGTAGCTGTTTATTTCCTTGACATCTGATGGGAGGGCATTCCACAGGGCGGGTGCCACCACCGAGAAGGCCCTCTGCCTGGTTCCCTGTAACCTGACTTCTCGCAGTGAGGGAACCACCAGAAGGCCCTCGGAGCTGGAACTTAGTGTCCAGGCTGAACAATGGGGGTGGAGATGCTCCTTCAAGTATACTGAAGGATAGTGCTGTGCTGAGCAGTTCATCTGTGTTTTTGACCATTCTTCATCAATTAATTAGAAAAAAAAAACTGCTTTCAAAATTATCACCAGGTGGGGGTGGGTTTGGTGTAATTCTTATGTGTGAGCTGCAGGGATTTTGCTGACACCGATCCTGCTTTCAAAATTGTCCAAGGGAGCATGGAAGCATGCTCTGCTCTCTGCAGCCTGCCCAGGTGCCTGCCCTTTTTGAAATTCCCAGAATACTCACAGCTGGGCTCAGTGGC